>NW_009193275.1:0-64617 GCF_000690835.1 Fulmarus glacialis
CGTGGGGATGTGTTCTAGTGCATTAGGTTGGGATTTATCAAAGCAAAAACTTGCTAAGGAGCCTTAGTCTTTTGTAATTGAAATGAAACATGATGTTCCTTGGTTTTATTTCTCCAACTTTCATAATGTCTGTTAATAGGGAAACAAGGGGATTATCTGAGGGGAGAAATGTTTCTATTGCAAAATGTTTTGAAAAATTTTAGAAAAGTTTGTACTTTTATGAAACTTTTTGAAAAACAACAGTAATTTCCAAAAGGTGGAAGAGGAGCTGGTGTAATAGCCAATCCAGTTCTGAACATTACAAGAATATAGAGGTCTAGAGACAGATAATCAGGCTGTCATTCTACACCTAGCAGAGTACTTTCAAAACAATTACGCTATAAGAAAGTTTCCACTTTTCTCCTGCTTATATTAGTTAGAAAATACACTGATGAGACTGAATCTGAGAAAGGGTGGTGGTCAATATGAAACTAGTATCTTGAATTTCTCTCTAGACTCTGCCACTTACTTTTCAACATATAGCTAACTGTTTTCTAACAAAAAAAAAAAAATTATCCATTGCCTCACATTAAAAGCTCCAACTCACCATCACACTTTTGTATTTTTGTTTGTGTGCATGTTTGCTGTTTACCTTAGTGTCTATCTCACACCTTAATAACGCGGTTTCCCTGATTTCTCCAGCTACTCATCTTCTAGCTTAGAACGTGGGTTTTGAACAAAAAATAAACCCACTTAAACACCAAATGTTTCTTTTTCCAAAAGACACAGATGCATTTGCTTCCACATTATCTTCAGTTTTAGAAACATCTAAATCAGAAGGCCACGCTGTTGGTGCAGCTTGCACTGCTGTTCCAGGCTGCACGGGTTACTGGATACAGGGACACGGTACCACAGTCCAGCAAAACAACATCTGCTAGAGTGATTAGAATTACATCAACGCTGGTGGAGAAATGTTTGTAAAACACTTTGAAAATGAGAAGTCATATACATAGGATAATTGTATGCAAAATTCTAACAAAATTGCACACAGATTCCACCTTCATACATTTTCTTTGCTGCCAAATACCTTATCAAAATCCCCAAAACTTTGTTTAGAAATGTAGGGTTAAATGTGTCTTTTTTGTGAAGACAGATGAATATAAACCAGTGAAATTATGAAGGTGACCATTTCAGTTTACTGAGCTTGGTTCAAATGACAGAGGGTAGATTTGTACAGCTACATGCCTATGATCATGTGTTGTCACATTAGTCTCCATTTGTGCATATTTGGTTCCCACAGAATACCGCAATGTGTGCCTAGGGACTTTGAAAGCAAATAAAATGCAAGCAGCTCTTTGGAGGTCACATGATATGCTTTCTGTTGTTAATGTTATGTAAATATATAGCTGGACCAGGCAAAGGACCCCATATCTGAACTTTGCGAGCATCCAGAATGTAGCTCACAGTCCTTGTGTACTGGCAGACATGAAACATGACCACCCAGGCACTAAGGACGAAGCACGCTGAGGAGCTACAAATGCAGGCTCCAGCTGGAGAACCAGCCAAGCTCATCACAGAAGAAGGAACTGTTCTGAGAACCATTTCATCATGGAACCACTAAAGTCCAGAGACAGCAGTTAGCGACAGCTGCCCAAAAAAGCGGAATAATGCTCTCGTCTGCCATGGAGTTCAGATGATGTGCTTCCAGCCTCCATCCTTCGCGTGTGTGTGTATGCACACAATATTGCATTAGGTCATTTAATGACTGAGGGGGAGGCTGCCTGAAATTATGTTTTATTATCCTCTTATATATTAAAAAAAAAAAAAAATCAGAGAGGGAAAAGAGAAAAAAGAAGTCTGTGTTGCTGTGGCCAGTGTTTACTGATCCCTGACTTGTGACCTTCCTAATGTAAAATACAGGTTCTTAACGGTGGCCCTGCATGTGATAGTGTTATTGCAGAACCAATCCACTCTGAGCACAGTAATAGACTAGATGAAGTAAAGAAATTTTTCCAGCTGCCATTTTCATTATCAGATAAGCAAGGCTTACTATCAACAGAGCACAATACCTTAAAAATTTCCTTGTGCAACACCCTGCACAAAACCCCCAATCTTTCTTTCCTTCTCACACTGGAAAATGTCTATTAAATTTAATGTTCCTCTCATGTGGGGCAATCTCCATCTCAAGCTGGGAATTTAGTACTTAGGATTTGCAAGCATGTTCGAGCCTTCAGGAAGTTTACAGCACAGTTTGGAAGAAAAACCTTTGGACTTTCTGACTTCTAATATTCTCTTCTATTTAAATCTTTCTCTCCTCCAGTTACTCATCAGACTTCAGTACTTGTGTAGTCCCAGATTTAGTCATCAGGAATGCAAGTGTTTAGTATAAATTAATTGCCTTGGATGGGGAAAGATTGGCATTTCCAGAAGGTAACCGATTCTGCCTGTTGACATAACGTCCCTTCAAGTGTTGTGAACACTTAATTAAGGTGCTTATCTTTGTCCTTCAGTTATAAAAGAGATTTAGACAACTAGTCATGCCTAACATCAGGTGAGATGAATGTTACCTTTTGAAATTTATGCTCAGATTGTAAGCAAACTTCCGTACCTTGTAAGTTTATGCTGGCGAAGTAATTCCTCAGACAATGTTGCTTTTGCTTATTCCATTCCACTTATATCTGAATTATTCACTGTGTTGCACTTTATAAACATTTACAGTTGATATGTTCTGAAGGGAACGAATAACAGTTTGCCTGCTGTGAATGTGGGCTTGTCTGCCAGCTCCAATACCAGTTGTACAGAGAAAAAAATTCTTCATTTTCCCTGTCAGGATATTGATTAGAAATACGTTATAGTTATGAGAAGAACATTCTTCTGCTGAAAAGTAGTATTCAGTGCATAAACAATTCAATTTGCAGAGGAACCTGAAGCTAAAAAAAATGTTGCTTTAGGAAAAATATTTATAGCAAATTGTACAAAAACTGTAGCTATTTTTTCCTCTAACTTTTTGTTGTCATAAAAAAATCCTTTTGACATTTTTTATATTAGAAATCATTTTGTCAGGAAAAAAGAAAAAAAACCCAGAAAAAGAAAACTATAAAAATAAAATGCCTAACTGAAGAAGAAACTTGTGAATTATATGCAATGGTTAAAAATGTTAAAAATTCGGGGTTAATATTGGGGAAGAAGAAAATCTGTGTCAAAATGTCTTACAAAAAATTCTTTGTTCAAGATCCTTTGAAATGCTCTGAAAACTGACAAAAAATGCCAAGCAGATCTGTGCATTTAGGATCACTGATGTCTTCTGGATTAAAATGGCTGGTTTTTACTCAGTATCACAGCATTGCCATCTGGGATTATTATTCCGTACGATCCCTTCACAGTTTTGACAAATGTAAGAGCAGGTTCCCAGGCCAGAAAGCAACAATGTGCCTCTGCAGCCCATCGGGACTGCCTCAGTGAACACTCTTACACCCCAGGACATCTTTCCATGTGGCCTAGTTAATACTGAGGAAGAGATAAGCAACCTTTTGCCTGTGGTAAAATGAAACAGTAGCCCAGGAACTGGCAGTTACCACAGAGCAGCCAACACTTAGGGTTTTTCTATGGCATGGTAGGAAGCATTTTTTTTTCCCAGTAGGCAAAGCTGGATTTTAAATCCCCACCAAACAGAACAAAGGCACATACAGCATGCACACTGCTTATCACAAATCAGTGTACAATTTGTATCTATAACTTCATACTCATCTTGTCAGAGATGCTAGTGAGAACTGATACTAAGATCAAACTCAGTCTTCCCTGTCTGAGCTCAATGATCAATTCTTGCAGCAAACTAACTAAAGCGGTCTTCAGCCCAAGTCTCCTGAGAGCTATCTTGTAGCAAGCAGAAAACTTAGCAGATATTACTGTTGTTACAAGCAGGACAAGTATAAAACCCTTCCCAAGTCAGTGGAAGGAATATCTTTGCTTGCTGCACTTCAGCCAGGCACTGCTTGCACCCGCAGACCCAGAGAGCTGCCCTTGTGCTCCACAAAGGAATGTTTTCCTGCAGTATTCTAAGTGGGATCCCTCCATCCAGGTCACAAAATGAGGTATAATAATGTCCTTCTTCTAAGGCAATGGAGATCAGTATCATACAACAAGGGTCATGATATTAGTAACACTCTGTTTCAGTCTGCATGGAGTTACCACTTCCAAGGTGTCACTGATCTCCTTTCATTTCTTTTTGAGCCCTTATGCTGAGATGGAAATAGTGTGGCAAAGAAACACAGGTCAACATACAGAGCTACAAATAAGGGAAGGCAGCACTAGCTGGGATAGCACCTTTGTTCAACAGCGAAGATACAACCCTTCTCTCATCTTGATTTTTATATGGTTCCCAGAACCTTGATGTTTTTATGGTCATGGACATCATGACTGATATGTCAGTCCTGCAGGACAAGGGGCACCTATTTCAGCTTTCAAACAGAGCTAGTGTATGTTTTGCTCCATACTGCATCAGCTAGCGCTCCCTATACTCTAGCTAGCTCATCGAAAGCAAACTGTGGGAGCCCTACAGTGCTCTCGGTGAAATGCTGAATACACAACACAGCTGCCATCCTTGCACTCTCTGAGCACACAGACGCCAGCCTCCCGCTTGGAGATGGATGTTTGCACTACTCACAAAGCACTAAGGCAGTGTGAAGGGTCTGGCATCTACTGATGAGAGATACCAGCAGCTGTGTTTTCTTTGACACTGAACTGTCCCGGCAATGAAGCTGCTTGACAATTTGCTTTAGGACAGTGTGTTTAACTAAATAGATTTTTTTCTGAGAACAAAGCAGTATTCTAAAAAAAAAAAAAAAATCTTGAAAAATTGAAATTAATTTCCCAAAATCTTCAAATATTAGAGATCGGATTTTTTTGACAAAATCTTGCAATTTTCTGCTGAGTGCATCAGCAAAAATAAGATAAACTTCACTTTGCATTGAGTGTAAAAGATGCAGCCCAAAGTAGTAAAGGATATGCTCATTACATGACTTCTCTGGAAAATGAGCTACCAGGAAGAAAAAGCTACTTATGAGCCACAAAGTCCCTGCTTAAACACTCCTTGGGAGTTTAGGCAGAACAAGGCCTTCAGGGCTTGGCTTTGGAACATACGCACCTCCAGTGAGGAGGAAAAACCATCAGGAAAAAACATGTGAGTTTAATGTAAATAATTATATTCAGTCTCCCATGTTTGAACATTTTTTCTAGTGTGAAAGACTTTCTTTAAGCAGAAAGTGACTACCTGGTGTGTTTTGGATCCTAACCCAAGGGAATACACCCCCTCCCATCTACACAGTGAAATCATGTCTCTGCTGTTAATGACTCTGCAGGAAGACTAAGAGCCTCTTGTGTGTCTCCTGTTACACTGCAGGGAGAATTCAAGACTTGCACACAAAAGTGGATGATTTCTGTTCCAGGACCATGATCCTTCTTCAGCTGGCTGCTGCACTGATAGTCACATTTGCTTTGTAACCAAAGCATGCTGGAAAGCTTCCCCAGTTTGATTATCCTTTCCAGAGCTGGTGAAAGCATGCATCTTTTTTTTACCAAGTTATCTTGTTTAATCAGGACTAAGTAAACATATTACACACTAATAATAAAATCACTGGAAATTCTCTACTTAATCTCTCTGATTTTCTTTAAAGGGTTCAAACAAAGACCAGCAGGATCTCTAATCTTATGATCAACAAAGTTACATCACCAGCAGCCTCTGTTTTATCTGTTTACAGATCAGGCTAATGTTGTTAGAGGGTGGTGACATTAACTGTTACTGTATCAGTAGATAGTGCAATTGCATTAGGCAGGCTGAACTTTGCTGTCACTTCTGGTTGCAATTGCTTAGAGGAAACTGCAGAGATTATTTTCAATACCATGAGACATGGTTGTGGCTAAGTTTGGAGCGGTAGATCACAGTGTTGCCACTGAAGGAGCTGTAGGAACCCTTGATGAAGCCTCCAGCCATGCAGGAGAAGCCCCCCAGCTGCGATGCCTTTTGCTAGTGCATGCCCTTCCTCTGGACCAGGCAAGCCCAGCTAACTGGGTATGGAGAGAGGAACCAGAAGCAATGAGCTCAATCTGCTGCTCCCCGCTCCTTTGACATTATGTCCTTGCAGGTAAAACTCGTCCCTCCACCCTCACACTTTTCCTAGTCCGAGAGGGGAACCTGGGTGCAGGCAGATGAGGGTGCAACTGGCAGCGCAGGGAGTCAACCACCAGCCCATGGAGAAGGCACCCTGAGACAGGGGCTGACTCCCATCTCAGCTGCTGCATGGATGCAGCGTCACCTTCCCTGCCCCCTCCCCAGGCTGTGTCCTGGAAAGAGCCGCAGCTGATTATCATCATGCCTCCCACACAAGAGGGATGTGCTGGAAGGAGCATTACTCCAAAGAGCCTCCCACAGTTCCTCGCTTGAAGTTAAAAGCCTGATCTAACCCTTAACAAACAGGAATAAAAGTGCTAGGGAAGGAATTTTAATTGGCCAACACTGTAAATGCTTTGAAGATGCTGTGTCATTATTGACTAACTTTCAGCACACCTGAGCCAGCCAGAGGGCAGTGATGTTGGTTTTGAATCTAGGATATTAATGTTATTGTGCCCTAGCAGCCCACTGTTAGGCTGTACCATCTCTTTTCATTGAATAGGTCTGTTGTGCCTCATAGTGTCAATAAAATCCTGCCTTGCTTCTGCACTGAGTTTGCAGGGAGGGTTGATGCTGGTTTCTTTTCATACCTCTGCTTGGCACCGTTCCACCACCAGCACATGGCTCACCCACATGCAATTTTGAGCACCCACAGAGCACAGCAGCGTACCTAACAACCCCCTCTATCCCACTTCTTCCCAGAGATCCCCTCCCTGCCCTGAGCTGAACAACACAGTGCGAGTTGTTTTTCCTCCATGCAACTGCCAGCACAAAAAGAGCAGGGATAGACAAGGAAGGAGAGTTCATCTGGACTGACATGAAATCAGAAATCTTTGGTTTGTCATCCAAATGGAAACCTGAAAGGATGCACACTGAGCCCAACAAAATGTTCCATATGGTGCTCAGATACTAAGTATTTGTCAGATAAGCTGAAGTAAAGAGCTACTGCACAGCCTCGTCACAATGCTTTCCAGCAGACACAAGAACCGTCTTTGTATCCTTTGCTGAAGAAAGTCAGAAACTCTGTTTCTCAATCTTTTCAGGTGACTTAAACATAAGATGCTGGGAGCTTTTCCCCTATTTCCTTTAGAAAAGGTCCTTTTAATTAAAAATAAATGGCATCTGATATTTGGGTGTCTGATGCCCTTTAGCTCCTATGCGATCACACTAAAATCTTAGGAATACTTCCACTATAAAGTGCAACATATCATGAAGCTCAAAGGAAGAAATGTCTGTGACTATTTTCTCCTCCCATAAGGATGTACAGGACTAAATCTGAAGCTTATGCACAAAAGTAGATGAGACATTATTTATGGGAATTCTGCCGACACTGATAACTAAAAAAAATCACTGCTTTACATTTTTGGTTCGCATGCAACATTGTTCATACAATGGTCCTTTTTAACAGCCCTTTTTAAACATCCAGGAGACCACAGCAAACTTTTATTATGCTCATTAACAGTTTCTTGGGTATTCCAGCCTCCAACAAGAAATTTCTTTTCTGCTTTTAAATCACTAGTTACAAATTTCTGAGAATCATTTTTACTCCCTTCTTCTATCCTAGCTGTGTAGCCAGCATGAGAGCGTGTAGTACATGTACCCAGGCATAACCAGTGCTGGAGGCAACTGCAATGGGGACAAGGGACTGCCGTGGCAGATGGACAAACATCCCCCCCATGGATGGGGAAGGGTTCCAGCACCCTCGGCCCCACCAGTAGACTGTCCCTGACAGCAGCCCAGTCCACATGATGGCAACAGTGACACAACAGTACAAAAATAGTTCTACCGTTACAACAACGTCTATTCATTTGTATATCCACATCTCAGTGAGGGCTTTAGAAACGTTAAGCCTATTCCTACAAAGGTCAGTAGGTGGTATATGTGTTACCCTGAGACGCTGAAATGCCTGTGTAAAAATAGACTGTTGAATGAGGGACCTTCTACAAATGATTTTTCTAATAGCTTTGATATTGTTGTCAGCACAGATTTCATGGATGAGCTGAAACTAGCCTGAACTTGCTGTGCCACCCAAGTTCATCAAAAACTGCAGGAGGAGCTTGGATGGGGAGGGGAGAAAGGCCCTAAAGGTGATTCCCACCACCTTTAAACCTAGACCAGTTGTCCAGAACAGCCCCAGTGGTCTCTCTGTGGTTAGCCATCATCTGGAAGAAATCATCTGAACCATCACAGTTCCCAGACATGAGACCATGCAAAACAGGTGAGAGGCAAGTATACAGAATCCAGTAACATCAGCCTGAGAAAGTTCAGGTTGGATGTTTCTTTCAGACAAGCACTTCATATACATCATGACCTTCAGAGACTGTAAACTCTTATCCTGTTGAGGTTATTTTAAATCAAAGGCCAGTGTGCCAGCAGCTGCACAAGTGAGGAATGCCTAAGAAAATAAATACCAGTTAGAGTGCTATTTAATGCCGTTAACTGCAGTGGGTGGAGGCTGGAGGGCAGTAGCTTTTAACAGGTTTTATTTGAAAGACTAACTCAGTGTGGTTGTCACGACAGTTGTCTTTGTGGCTGAAGTTGTATTGCTAACAGATGGAAATCTGGCAGCTTTTTCTAATTTATGCAGATGCTTTGCAGAAGGAGTTACCATCCTAAGTGATTTTAACATTAACCTTACAGAAACCTTTCTCCACTGTGTTAATAAACAGAACATTTTAAGGCTGTTCTGCTCAAAACAGCCACAGAAATCAACTGTGTTTCCCTTTTCATCTCTTCAGTTACTCTTACAATTTAGCATGAAAATTCTTTTGTATAAAATCTCTTACTGAACTGAGAACTGGATATGTAGCAAAAGTCAGTCTAGTCCTCAAAATACCCATTTTAATTATAAAATTACCTACCAGGTTGTGTCTTCATTAATGAGCTAAGCTTGTGGACTGTCTTGTTCTTGAAAACTGGCATTCAGTACAGTACCTAACAAGAATGATTTAACGAGAGAAGTATCTAAATTGGCAATCATTTAAAAGGACTGAATAATATTCTTAATAGCTGTGTAATGTTTCATCTTTTTGCTTTGATTGGCACTTTTTTAATTGTTAACACTCTTTTCAAACTGGCAACACATTGCCTCATTCTAATCTGCAGTGAGCCCAACTGTATTACACACCATCGTGAGTGCTCAGGAACAACACACTACTGAAACGTTTTGAGACATTTTGTGTATTTTATGGATCTCTGTCTGTTCTTTACAGCAGATTTTAGGGAATCAGGAGACCATACACTTTTGGTTTGCCCTTTGACAGTTGTTTGAAAATGTAGGTGTTGTGGAACAACACCTATTACAGCTGTGTCTTTTTGAGATGACTGATTGCGTGCATCCACACTGTAGGTGCCTTAAACAAATGAGAGCAAAACTCTTGAAATATTCACTGTGTCCATGTACATATGTAAGACTTTGACCCTCACTAGCTGAAGGCACTAGTCTTATAACACTGTAAGGAACACAGAAGAAAATATGTAATATAGAGGGACATGCAGACCATTGGAGCATTTCAGAGAAGGAGTCAATATTAGTTTTGATTCTTTGAGCATTATCTGCATGACTCATAAGCCATCTTTTGGGTCTGAGCAAGCTAACTTGAACCAAGAAAGACGCCTTCCCTTAAATAACACACCCACCCTAGAAACTAAATAGAACAGTTAGATCCTAAGCTTAGATGTTGTATTCAGACAGTCCAGATCTTTACATGGAGGCTTTCAAATGCATTTTTCCTTTGGCCATTGTCTTTACAGGAAACACAGAGACTTCATTTTGGAGACTTTTTCTATCACTAACTTAAAAGTTAGGCACAAGTCAGTTTTGTCAAGAGGATGACTATCCTTTTTTCCCATGTTTACAAGGAGCCTAACTTACCTGCAATCTAGAATTGTCTACCTTTTCAGGGTGCAGTCTTGAGTGGTGGCAGCTTCAACTGTAGTCTTCTCAGCACCCCCAAAGACAGTATGGGCAGAGAAGAGAAGAGAAGTAAGTGTTGGTTGCAGTATAGGGAGCAAGTTTGCAGGCATGTGGCTCAGGCTTCAGTGAAATGGCCTCTGTTTCCTGCCTGGAAAGCTTAGGCAGCTGTTACAGTGAGGAGAGCAGCTGTCCCAGTGGGGCAGGGATACTTGCCTTCTGCTGCTTTATATCCCAAAGGAGAATCTTGGCTGCATATTAGTCTATCCTCTTTTTCCCTAGTGATCAAGTGAGAAGAAATCTCACATTGTGGTGACTAAACATACCCTGGAATTACTTGTAAATAAAAATTTCTAGCTCCCTCCTGAGGGATCCATACAATTCTTCTGGATTATGTTGTTGAAGTGACTAGATCATTTGCTATTTCTCATTTATTTATACAGGCTTCTCTGTCAGGATGCTTCACCTGCAGAACATCAAGAAAGTGACAAACTTTCCCTTAAATCACTTAAAGTTTAACATCCAGTATCCCAGACAACTTCTGCTGGAGCTCTATAAAAGGGATACAGACATTCAGGTGGCAGAACAAGGGCTGTCTTACATTAATAACTGGGGAGGATGAAAAGAGGTGAGGACTGCAGGAATATCTCCCAATTCTTCTGACTGTGAAATGGCAACTCAGCAAAGGAAACAATCTCTGCTTGATCATAGATCTTGTTTTTCTAGTACTGTGACTGGGAGATTGCAGATTCCTGGAGTGGTTTAGCAGGGCCCCAAATTTCTTTGAACGGGCATGGGAGAGTCAGTGGCCGCTTCTGAAATCCAGGGCATTTTGAAACAGAAAGGTCTTTCAGTTGCTTGACAAATGTTATGAGAGTCCAGAGGGTTAGACAATATGTCAGGTGGGAAGTACTGTGAGTCCCAAACAGTTTTACGAGAAATCTAAACCATAAAAATCCAAATTCTGTGCATAAGTAATACTACACAATTGAGTCTAGTAAGCATTTACAGCACTTTGTGCCTCGGGCGTCTTGTGAACTAAAAAAGATCAAAGGCTAAGTGCCCTCAGCATTCAGTCAGACCTTCAAGAAGGGGTCCAATATTCCTCCTAGTTGATGACTGCCTCACAGGAAACACTGAGCAGCTTGAAGAATAGGGCCCCAAATGCATATATGGCACCCAGTTAAATTCTAGTGTAAGTATTTAGTATTTTTTTAATCAGCATTCATTACATCCCAGTATAAACCACAGCTAAAAGAAATCACATGCACCTGGTTTAAACATTAACTAATCGTCATTAATTAATTAGCCTGTCACTAACTAACAAGATCTCTTTAGAACAAGAGTGCATGTATTTTAGTTAACCAGTTACTGTTATTGTTCATGTTTCTGCTATTTTTCCTTCAATAGTCTATTTGTTGTACATTTCACTTACAAAATTCCATTACTTACATAGATAGTAATAATGCATGAAGTATGTCTCCAGCCGTTTTCAACTTTTGTGACCTATATAAACACTGAGCTTTGAAATAACTTATGCTAACTTCTACTGAGAACAAGTTAATTCCTAGGCTGACCGATTCTAAGTGTTTTAAAGGCTATAAGTACATGTGGTCTCAAGTGAGTTTTACATTTTGTATTTCATCTCAAAACAAAGATAAAACATTCACATGTCTAGCTAGAAAGCTGTAAATCAGTACCGTCTCTGTATGATATTTGTACTCTTACAGGTTTTATACCCATATTGAAAAGGCATCTCTAACATTTGCAATACATTAAATGACTCGCACTGCAGATTTCCCCAGGTAACAAAGTACCCTGTCAAGTACTGCACCGTAATTTCACTTGATTCTACACAGGGAAACAGCAAAGACACAGTGTCACATTCAAATAAACCTACTGTAACTTTAAAAATGCATAATGAACATTTGTCAGACACAGTCATTTCTCTCTTCAAATGCAAGAAATAGAGACCACCAGAAGCAGAATTATGAATCAAGTGCTATTCTTTGTAGTAATTAAAATACTAGACAAAGGCCCATATTCTGGTCTGTTCTGCTTCATATTCTCACTACTTGTGGTTTTGTAGGATGCATTCATTTATCCTAAGATTCAGCAAAACTGGAGTAGCCATTTTAGATCTGTGTGAATGTACAAAACAAGCAGCATTCCTTCATACAATCCAGTTTTAAACCTATGTAAGCAATTCCTTGGTTGATTCACATACAGAGAACACCAACCCTGCGCATAGAAACTTTCTGGGAACCTTTACTTTCTTAATGGGCAGAATCTACCCTTGCACAATGCAGCCATGCAAGGATCTTCAGATTAAGGCTGGAAGCCATGCAGAAAGTTGTTATGCCAGGAGCATAATGAATGTCATGGGAAGTGGTAGGGGGAGACAGTTGCAGCTTCCCAGAGGTTTGACTGAAGAATGAGTGAATGGTAGATGGAGGACTGGAACTTGGTTTTCACTCCAAGATGTATGCACTACCCACAGAATCACAGCTCCTCTCTTCTTGTATTTTCAGTGACAGTTGTTTACTGGACAAAACAAAAATAAGCCTTGAAATATGGATTTCCAAGGCTTTGTTTGTTTGTTTGTTCCTTTGAATACAGGCCTTGATAAGACAGTTGTAAAAGTGTTTTCTAAGAAAAGCATTTAGCAACCAGATTACACATCTTTGACAAATGGCTCTAGAGGATTAATTTCAGCTAGAATTTTCTGAAGTTATTTTTTTGCCCATCCGAAATTGTTATTCCATTTATTCAAGCTAATTGACATTCAGTGCTTCAAGTGGCGGGCTGAATGACATTCAATGTCATGAGCTAACATTTTACAAATTGAACAAAAATTAGCCATGCCCAAGATTTTTCACATTAACCCATAGCAAAGGAGCATGGTACATGACACCAGACTGTCAATTCTGATTAAAAAGCTGAATTCTGTCTGCTTTGGCTGTGAAATCCCAAGTCAGTAAACAGAGCTAAGTGGACTGTAAAGCCAGGGTGAGAGGAAACAAGGGGCTGGTAATGGCAGCATAAAGTTTAATGGATCTGTGGAAGTTACAACTGCTACCCAGAAATGTACAAATTGAAAGCATAATTTCTTTTAAAGTTATTACTGCAAAGAGGGTAACATCATCTCTTTGAGTCTCACCTCATGGTCTTCAAGGAAAGCTTTTTCTTAGGGATACTTGTTAGGGACATAAGGCAGGACACTGCCACTGCATTTGAAGTAGAGGCTGCAACAAAAGTGTGCGTCTTCCCTCTCAAGCCCTTGCTAC
The DNA here is from genome assembly GCF_000690835.1 of Fulmarus glacialis. Lineage (NCBI taxonomy): Eukaryota > Metazoa > Chordata > Aves > Procellariiformes > Procellariidae > Fulmarus > Fulmarus glacialis. The sequence goes on from NW_009193275.1 coordinate 13,346, forward strand.
CTCAGCCTGAGACACACCTAGAAGAAGTTACCACAGATCTCATGTCAATCCTTCCAGGAGGATATCAAAACAGGCTTTATTATAGAATGGTTTCCCTTCATATCACTTTGAACATTTGCACAATTTGGAAAAGTCACTATTAACCTCTTTTTCTTACTAGAAGAATTAGTGACTGAAGGATTTCTTTTTCTCTGTGCATCTAATTGCACATCTAATCAGTTTGCCAGTGAGCTCTTTGGTCAGTTAATAAGGTTGTAGCAGAAATCATTGTTAAAGCCCATTAACTCAGACCAATGTTAATTTTCAGTATGTCAATTCAAAGGTCAGAAGTGTTTTTCCACTGGTATTTTTTTGGTGCATATGTACTTAAGGGTACAGACCTACCTAGTCTTTAGTCCTGCACTTTTGACTAAAGTATTTATATTCTTTCATTATTTGATCCAACACTGTCTAAAACTAAGCAAATGCAAAACACAGTCTTTACAGAATGAGGGTCATATCTCAGACATGAAAAATCATTTCAATGATCTTCAGTCAGTTTTCTCCCTCTTCACCAATCCAATTTTGACAAATATATATATATGTAGTATTTATGTTTATTTTTTAATTACCATTTTGTGGTTACTGATTAAGAAAAACAGAATACCAGGATTACCTTGTAATAGAAAAACTGGCATTTAGCCATGGCAGCATCAGCTGAATCAACTGCCCTTGGGAGTCCTGTAAATTCAGGGTGATGGTTAATCCTAATATATAGCAGTTAGACCTACTGCTGCTCATGCAATCTAGCAGAATGCATTGCTAAATTTAGCACAATATTTACCCCTATTGTGTCTATATGTTCTGATTAACGTGGCTGTCGTCCTTCACCGATTCCAGCAATCAGCTAAAGTGACTGACTTTTCTAGTGTGAGACAAAAAGACTCTTTCAGCAGCTGTCAGCTGAAATATTTTGTAAAATTAATAGATGTTTCCAATCCAGTTCGGAAATCTGTGAATGACCTAACTTGTAATTGATTTTCCTCAATAGAAGAGCCTAAAATGATAGTCTGTTCATCCAGTTTCCTCATCTGTTGATGTAAAGGACCTGGTATTTGCATGTGTGTGTTTTCTTCATAAAATGGTAGAATTCTTGAAGGAAAGTAAAGAATTAAGTACTTCTTATTCATGCACAGGATGGCAGTAACATAAACACCAAGAGCTGAGGTTACTCTGTTTCCTAACATATCCTGACATTCCACCTATCTTAGTCAAAGACATTTTAGGCTTTTAAATCTATTCACTACCACCTTTTCCTATTGAGGGTATCAATTACAGTATCTCTACCAAGCAAAGCTTAACAAACTCATCAAAATGAAGATAGTTCCTTCCTGAGAAAGCCCTGTGGAAAATTTTCTACTAACTTCCATAAATGCTGTATCACCTATAGAAACCATCAGACAGATGAAACAAATGTGCTGTTTGAGAAGATGTAATAACAATAGCAAGAAAGGGAAAAGCAGAAGCCACTGCTTGTTACTGGTATAAGTAGTACCAATCAAAAGTTGTGAGTATTATGGGCATTCAACAACAGACGACCCAGCAGCACTCCCCGAGCTTTTCAGTGAAGACCTTCAGTACCTTCTGAGCTGAACCAGTGACTTAAAAGTCACAGGCATCATATCACACTACAGGTCTGTGAGTCATTTGGACTCCTGTGGTTTTAGCATGCCTAAAGGATCTAATTTGGCTTGATACAGAGCCATCAGAAGGTACTCCAAACCAACACATAAAGAATATTTTATAGTTGGTAACTCTTGTTAATCAAGATTCAAAGGAACAAGGTTATTCCTCTGATTAAAATAATGCAAGTAATTATTGTGAAGGTTTAGAGAGGTGATGCTAATTGTGCTGACCTCTAAGAAAGAATTATCTGCTTGCAAGGACTAAGGAACTAGCCCACATGTTGTGTATCACCACCATTGCAAATTTATTCTCCACAAATTATATATGCTTCTCCTGCATAATAATGCCATAAAAGACTTGACACATTTAATCTAGACTCTGACTATAGGTCCTTGCCAGAAAGGGCTGTAAATATTTAAAAAAGTCCCCCCAAAATGAGAAAAGAAACAAAATTCTGCTAGGTTGGCCAGAACAGATTTTTCTTTGTAAAAATTACATGGCGAACTATGCAAGGAGTATGGGATTGGCATGGCGTGCTCTTTGTAAGAAATGAAAAGGAGGTGCCGTCACATAATGGCAGACTGAAAGAATCCCCCAGGAAGGAGAAGCTCGACACAGGTGCTGAAGAAGGTCTGGCAAATGCAGAGGTTCATAGAATCATTAAGGTTGGAAAAGACCTCTAAGATCATCCAGTCCAACCGTCAACCCAACACTACCATGCCCACTAAGCCGTGTCCCTAAGGACCACATCTACACGTCTTTTAAGTACTTCCAGGGTTGGTAACTCAATCACTTCCCTCAGCAGCCAGGTCCAAGGCTTGACCACTCTTTCAGTAAAGAAATTTTTCCTAATGTCCAATCTAAACCTCCCTTGGCACAAATTGAGGCCATTTCCTCTCGTCCTATCGTTAGTTACTCGGGAGAAGAGACCAACCCCCACCTTGCTACAACCTCCTTTCAGGTAGTTGTAGAGCGCAATGAGGTCTCCCCTCAGCTTCCTCTTCTCCAGGCTAAACAGTCCCAGTTCCCTCAGCTGCTCCTCATAAGACTTGTGCTCCAGACCCTTCACCAGCTTCATGCCCTTCTCTGGACACACTCCAGCAGCTCAGGGGAGAGGGGGATGAGGTCAGAGCAATGGGAAAGGATTTTGTCAGCTGCACACTGGATTGACTGTGAGTTGTGGGAGACCAAGAGGAGGGGGCAGGAAGGAGGGTACAAATATCAGGAGAGGCTAGTTGGTTCATGCATTAATACCGCTGTAGTTGGAAGTGAGAGGGAGAGATGAACTTGGAGATGTGAAAAAAGAGCTACTAAGGTAGAACAAGGACCTGGATATAAAGGGAGAAGGAAAGAGAAAAATCTAAGAACATGACTGTAAGTAATCACGTTGTGCACAGAGGATTATAATAGTGATGCTGAGAGAGGATAAAATTGTTCCTGGGTTCATTCTCCCACAAACAGATGCCAGTGGAAATCCTTGGTCCTCTATGTATAGGCAAGTGCCAAGAAGAAATCTGCAAATGGTATAATCGTGCGCTGCTTTCTAAGAGGAAGAAGCAGCTGAATTTTGAATGGGCCTACAGGTGTTTTCCAGCTAGTGGACAGGAATTAGTCTGGTAGCAATAGGAGTATGGGTAGAGGTTGCTCGGTGTTGCAATAGTCACTTTTGAAGTAACAGCTCTCTAAATGTTTTGAGAGGTGTGTGATCACTGCAGGCCTGCACTGCAGCAGAAAGCTGAGCTCTCTCACAGCAAATGCCATTGAAAGATGTTTGGTGCTAACACAGCTGCTCATAAAACTTAGTAGGGTGCTGTTAGGAACACGAAAATTGAAGTAGCAGCTCATGTTGTCAAATTGGAAATTTAAACTGATACAAGTCCTTTCCTATTGGAAGTTTTCATTCTGAACTTTAACATTTATTTTAACAAAGTTGTGGCTAAAAGAACCATCACAGAAATAATCTTTCTAAGGCCCACTACAGGATGGAGATGGTTCATCAAGGCATGTTTCGTAACATTTACATCAATAGTGTCATCACAAAATACTTTCAGAAATATTGTGTGAGAAGTGCTATATTCAAATATCCCCAAGAACAAGGAGCTATCCTTTTAAGCAAAATTTCCACCTCTATATAAAGCTAATGATGAAAAAAGGACCTGCCTTGAATGAAGCTCTGTTTTATCTAGCCTTCTTTCCTCTGAAATTCTGACTAGAAATTGAAAACTACCAATTATAAATCTGTTAATTTACCTGAGGTTTGGCTTTTATTTTGGATAGTTTAGAAATGGTGATGTATACAAATGCACTGAGTGCTAAGGGCAATGTGTAAGGTGTGTGTTTCTGATGTCCTGTTTATACAGAATGTATTTTTTTATTTCATCTTATAAATGAACAAACGTTAAAAATTCCCTTTCGAAGTGGCTGGGGTTACTTTTTGGAGCAAAAAAAAAACCCTCCTAGAACTTGGATGGTTCTTTCCAACATCTTTTTGAAACTTTTCCAGTCTGTCATTTTGTACTTCCTGGGCTCTGTGAAGTTATAATTAATAAAATCCTGTCATCAGGAGCTCCCTATTAAATTAAATCATTTCACAGAGTTTTCTTTCCATTTAATTCTGTTTAGCTGAATGTTTACTGATGAGTCAATTAGCCACTACTTTGTTTGTTCAATTTAATGTCATCACATCACCATGAGATCACCACAGCAAACATTCATCAACAACAGCATTGTCATGTCTGGCTGGTTGCTACAAGCTGGCCTCAGGCTATCCACATCCAGGAGGCTGGCTGGTCAGTGACCTTGGTCTGGCTGCAACATACCCAGGGGAACCCGTATGGGGCATGGGGGTTAGAAATGACTTTGTAATTGTTAGTGAGGATCACCCCTCCATATAGTGCAACTCCTCAAGCATGACCTAAGGTAGAGCAGTTTGCAAAGGCAGCCATGACAACAAACCAAGTGCAAATGAGTTGATGTCTGCAGGTGGAACTGGCCGTGTTGTGTGGTGACAGTTACTGCAAGGAAAAGCTATGTTTTTAAAGCACTGGCAATTATTAGGGAGCAAGGTAGTAGATAGAAACATAAAATAGTTTGGGTTGGAAGGGACCTTTAAAGGTCATCTAGTCCAACGCCCCTGCCATGGGCAGGGACATCTTCAACTAGACCAGGTTGCTCAGAGCCCCGTCCAACCTGACCTGGAATGTTTCCAGGGATGGGGCATCTACCACCTCTCTGGGCAACCTGTTCCGGTGTTTCACCACCCTCATTGTAAAAAACTTCTTCCTTATATCTAGTCTAAATCTACCCTCTTTTAGTTTAAAACCATTCCCCCTTGTCCTGTCACAACAGGCCCTGCTATCAACGGATACCGATACACCAGTCCCAGAGGTTCCATATATATCGATATACCTGGTCAAACATAACTGGGCATCAGATCATTTTGTGTGCACTGAGTGGTACTACCATAGACTCCAATATTCTGGAGCTGAACAGAAGATGGTAAATGCATGTCAGTGTCACTCAAACCTAGTGGCTGAATTATTTCTTTAAGTACAATGCACATCTGCCAGGTCCTGTCTTCAGAGATTGTTTTCCCAAATACTTGTAAATGGACACAGTCCAGCTCAAGGTGCACCTAGGTATATCAGGGAGTTATACGTTTCAGAGTTTTTGAAACAAAAGTGCTGTAAAGGTAGAATGCACTGGCTATTGTTTTGGCTACTCTAAGCAGAAGGCACCACACATGTCAGTATGAGGCCAGGTTGGCTACGTTGGCGTTCACATTAACATGCAGGTCAGAAACCAATCAAGCTCGGGCGCTGAAGCCAGTATCTTCTACACGGAGGGCCACTAAAAGGTGTTTTGGGCACCAGAGCAAACCTTTGTTGGCTCCTGGCACCTCCAGTCCTGTTGCTATTTTCCCTTGTGACATGAACGCTGAAGCACCAGAAGTCTGAATTTTGTACAACTCTGGGGAGCAAGTAGATCTTGTTACTTGATTTTTGCACAAGGTCAGTGGAGCAAATCCCTATTGAAGCCAAGCATTTCAGCTGACTTTCCTTACAATTCATGTCAGCAACATCCAATAACACAGAGCCACTGCTGATCTTGTCCATCCAGTGGAACAGTGTAGGACTTCCTGTAGATTCATCTACAGGCATCAAAATAAGGCTTTTTTTTGTCCCGTGAGGATAAGATCCTCTCACGGAGATGCCAAAAATCTAAATCATTCTCCAGGAGTGACTGTCGCCTTCCATGGTTTAAACAAGTAAGACAATTGGGCTCCTAACCAAGAAACTTCATCTAGGTGGGCTGGATGTGGCTGGAGAATAGACTTGTGAGTGGCCCCTTAAAAAAGAGTGTTGTTTTCCTCCTCTGTGCAAGCCTTTTAAAACTTAGCAATCCATCCCCAGATTTTAGCAAGGGCATAGGTAGAGCAATAAGCTGTTTCAGGGGGAATAAAAATTTGTGTTGATACTCAGTCATGAAGAATATCTAAGCTAGCAAGGTCAGGACAGTCCTCAAATTCTGTGATTTAGTGAAGTAAGAAGGAGAATCAAGGAGCTGCACAGCACCCACCACATGGTCTGTGTCCTCCATGTGGTGCAGGCTCTAGGTCCTAATAATATTCTGGCATCAATGCATATTAACAGTGCAATTTCAATAATCAGCATATTTTGTCAAATAATTGTTAGGCTGATGGTTATAAGAGGTGACATTGCCAATATCTCATAAAGGCTGAAAGAAATATTTCCCATTTCCACGCTGCATAAACAAAGCATGCCAGACAACCTCAGGAATGCTAATGATCTCCAGCACTTTAGTATATTAAGTATTCATCAATTGAGCACAGACCACAACAATGTTCTGAGAGTCCTTAAACACATGAGAAACACATGAAAAATGATGTAAAGTTTATATGAGCTCATATAATCTTGGTTGGTTATAGAGTCAAGCATAAGATCATAGAAATCAGGTCGTGTGTACCATATCTTTCCTACTAGAAGGTTGTGCCCTACATTATATTTGCTGGTGCCACATCCAGCCCAGATTTAATTGACTCAAGCAATGAGTCATGCACTGCTTCCCCTACGGCATTATTCCCCAATCTAACAGATGACATTGTTGGGATTTTTTTTCCCTGATCAGACTTCACTGTCCTTAATTTCATCCCATTATATAATACCTCACACTTACGCAGTAACTGCCATCCAAAAGCTTCGCAAGTGTTAATTGAGTTTCATAACAGCCCCCCATGAAATAGATAAGTTCTGAGTCAGAGATGCAAAAACCTGAGTTACTTGCTGTAGGCCGCATATGGGATCACATCAAGCACAGCTGGGTCTGCCTCATTGACTGGGAGCTGTTTGCATGCAGCTTATGCGATAATCAAGTCATAAGAACTCTTTTCTAGGATGCAGCTTTAACCTCTCTCCTACCAGTATCTGTCTGCACCATGAAAAACAGTTTACTCCTTCATTAATATTTGTGCCTTTCAAACATTCATATGTGTATCTTTCCCTAAAATTGCTCTATCTATAAATAAACCAAGCCCTTTATTATTTTGCTCTTCCCTCATGACTCTCCGATCTGCAGACATGTCTTTGCAGATTATGTGCCCAGAATTATACTCCGTGGAGTTTATGCAGATAAGTCACGCCGTGACTGTTAGCCTCCCGGCCTGTGACATGATACAAGGGGCGTAATCCAGCGGGCTGCTCCGGAGTTTGCTCTATCTATAAATAAACCAAGCCCTTTATTATTTTGCTCTTCCCTCATGACTCTCCGATCTGCAGACATGTCTTTGCAGATTATGTGCCCAGAATTATACTCCGTGGAGTTTATGCAGATAAGTCACGCCGTGACTGTTAGCCTCCCGGCCTGTGACATGATACAAGGGGCGTAATCCAGCGGGCTGCTCCGGAGTTTGTCAGCTGAGACACAGTAGCTCACTGTGCATGTGCTGTTATCCTATTGTGAAGCAAAGTAAAATGGGTTCATGTGAGTCACCATCAACTGACCCTATTTTTCCACACAGTGCAGCAATGTATCTCGCTCAGTTGCCACATCTCAAATGAAGGACCCTGTCTAACAGCTGGGAGACAGAAACCTCTACAGGCCAGCACAGGCCTTCTGTCTGACAAACCCTTAATTTTCTTTAATTAATGCATTTGTTTTTAGAATACAAAATTAGAAATGGCATTTTATTGCATGCATTAGCATAGGATCTCAGGTTTCTAATTGAGGCAACTCAGGCAATATTCTAGATCATAATGCAAATGCAGGCAAGAACTAAAAATCTTCTGGCTACTTTGAAAACTAGTGTCTTCTCTGATTTTCATCTTGCTGAACATAATTGTTTTCTAAGTATGTCTCTCCAATTTGCTTATTAGATTTTTGGTGATATTTATCTGACAACTGTTTTTCTAAATCAGATTTAACCTTATTGCTTATCTGTGTTTCTACAACACCTCTCTCCCAGATTATTTTGTAACATCTTTCTGCTGTCCTCCCTACTTTTGCTACCCTTTCTTAATGAATTGAAAAGTTGAGTGGATGATGGAGATTCCTGCCATGTAAAATTCAAGATGCTTTAACGTGGCAGAAACACATATTTACAAAAATTTCTAAAGTGATGAATGACTCAACATTCTTCTGTGTTCTGCTACATACAACTAAAAGGTCATAATACATGCAAAAGTTGTCTTCTACAAGTAGGTTTTGGTACAAGATCTTCCCTGAAATAATCTTTATGCAATACCCATCACTGCTTCTCCCTGCAAGCAAAAGCAAACTCACATAAGGAAAACTAGCAGTCCTCCCCTCCCTGGACAAAACAGCCCTGGAATACAGGAAAGACCTTTCTTTCCAGAAAAAAAACAACAATAAGAGATAGTTCAGGATATGAACTAGTGGATAGTTCAGTGGCTCTCACACCTGCATACCTAATGGGTGTTTCTGAGCTATTTACCTAACTTTGAAATTGCTTTCAAAAAGGTTCACAAAAAACTGAGGCTAACAACTTCCATTAGCCAGCCCTGCAGCTCACAGACCTCGCAGAAAAATCTGCTACTTCTGCATAATTAAAGGATCTGCAAACTACCAGTCAAGATAAAAAGATCAAGGGCTATCATAAATCTTGTTGCCTCATGGGATGAGCTCACCAGCAGCAGAAAAAGATGTGTATTTTCCTTCTATGAGGATTACTTGCTCAGGTATGGTATAGGAGTTTGATGATTTCCTCTCCAGTATCTGTCATGGAGCTCTCTTTAAGGACACAACTGAGTCTCTTTTTCTAGGACAGCTCCTGTGTCCAAAAATGCTGTCAAATTATTTGCCTATCTGGTCTGACATTTAGCGAGGGACCACACTGAGCAGAGCTAGTGAGGAATTTTATTTATTTACTTCATAAGAAAGTGTTTATGGATCAACACTGAAATTTTTTCATGGAAATGTGTCAATTCAGATAAAGCTTTTGCCAGGAAAATTTCCTACTGTCCAGAACCCAGGCTAGAGAGACCGGGGGAAGGGCAGAGGACACAAGCTGACAAAAGGAGAGAATTCAGTATCTGTCTTCTCCATATATTTTGCCCCTGATGACAGTTGTAATTAGTAGGCCCCAGCCATGCCACTTGCATCTCTTTTGACATTTTTTAGAAAATGTTGGAGGAAGTTAATATTTTTGCCCTTTGTTTCCTATTTTTACTACAGGAAGGTTTTGGATTGATCACACAAACACTAAAGTCCGCAAAATATTTCTTGCTTTCCATACATTCCTAATATCGTGTTTCTAATGAAGAACAATTTCTTTTTAGGACTCTGCATAGTCTCAGGGAATCTGCAAGTAAAACTTCATACCTGTCTTATTCTATGCTCTGCAGAGAAGCTTAGCAGGTGAAACCATATGATCTTGTCAATGCCTTTCTTGGCGGTTAACCCCAAATTGCTTCCTTCTTCCACCTTCTACTACTCTTTCTCTTCATCTGTGAAAGATCAATAAAACACTGGAAGAATCTGTGTACGGAAGTGCAATTTCTGTAATAAAAATTCAAGCTTGTCTGTTTACAAAAGGCTGTTTGGAGTGAAGAATTCATTTCACTGGCAGTGTAGACTGTGCAGTAAACAAGAAACAAGAGACCAAGAGACAAGGCAACACCAGTTTTCTTTAAGAGAATAAAGAATACCTGTTTTCTCAACACTTCTGAGTTAACAGATATGAGATAAAAGCTATGTTAAAACCAGATCAGGCTTTGTGGCTATTTTTTTGTGGTTGATGACATTAATTCCTCTTCTTTCTTCACTTAACATTAAATTACTGTATTTCCTTTTGAATCTTTTAGGAATGGTAATAATGTTGATTAAAAGTTTTGAGCTCAAGCTCTATACCAGCCTGATCAATCATAAACTCTTTTCAGGTCTATAAATAATCTTTCTAAGTGGTTTGCAGAGAAAGCAAGCAAAATTTTTTCCCAGTTCAGTGTTATCCTTTTGGTAGGGTTTTGTTTTGTTTTGTTTTGTTTTTGTAATATTTTCCTTTCAATTGTGCTAATGGTTTAGCACTCAATGAACCTCCAAAAATTCAAATCTTTGCTCTAGTAAATATACAAAACCTTGAAAACTCTTCCAGGACTGTTAGTCTCATAAGTCAGCAAAATTCAGCAGTGGGAAATCTAGGAAATTTCCACGTGTCCTATATTTATAGCCAGTTACCAGTTTCACTTCTCTGTGAAGATGATTTTAATTTGCAGCCTATTAGATTGCATAAAATATCACTTTCACAAGCAGATAGGGAGCAGGAAAGGTAAATAAGGTAGACATGATGCAGTAGAGAGCCAACAGCACATGGGATTACCACCCTTTCAACGTTAGCAAATTGCTGCAGCTAATTATGACTGCTTACAGGTAATCTCTAGTAATACTCATCTTGACAATATTAGTTTCTCCATAAGGGCCAAATTTGGACATATAAAAAGTAAAAGCAATGTAAAAGTCAAAGCTGAGAACAACCGGATGAGTGTTACTACAGTCGATTCTTTCCTGCTGGTTTTTGCCACACACACATGCAAAACAAAACACATGAATGACGACAGTACTTATCATGTCTAACCCAGTTAGATCCTGCAATCTTCAGCTACCATGAACTCCCAGGGAAGCACTAAATTGCCTCACGTCATTTGAGATGCTGTAGAGTATCTGGTAGAACCTCCAGTTGTGGCTTTAGAAGGGTGTGGGTCTCCCATGGATCCTAAAATCCTTTCTACCAGCTCTGGGGTGGCTTAACTACCTTAGAGCATCTAAAACATCCTGAGAGGCCTATATTTTGGCAACGGGCCCCTGCTCCCAGTGCTGCAAGCTATGGAAAAGGTGTATTTTCACTTTCAGGAGAATCCCCAAGTGTGAGAAGATGGGCATGAGGCAAAATCTCATCAGAGGCAGGTTTTCTTCTGCAGATGTGACAGAGGTTTGGTGCCCCGCATTTCAGTGAGACACCCGTTGCCTTTTCTGTGGGTGCCTTTCTATTGGGGTAGTCATCACTACAGCGAGGTAAAGGACTTTCATGAAACTGCTTACTGTCCAGGGCTTTCTTCACATTCGCAATTAGACTCTATAAAGCAGAAGCCACCTCTGTGGCTTGGACATGCAATCTGGGACATCCATCCCGTGTGGGTAAATGCACCAACATGCCCTGTCTGGACTGCAGAGGGGTGTAAGATACAGTGCGCAGGGCTGCATGGGGCTCTTCTGGTGAGAAGAGGGTGCCATGGCCATCGCACACCAGCCCCTGCCTTCCCTGCAGCACCCATGGTGGCCCTCCAACCAAGCAGCCCAAGGCGAAAATCCAGGAGAACCGTTCCCCCCCCAGCAAACCTGCTGCTCAGGCTGGCAGCAGCCTGGCTTTCAGCTGACATCACGGTGAGCCCAGACTGAGCGCAGCCCTGTAAGTGGAGCTGTGGGAGCACAGGGGAAAATTCTCACCTAGCAAGCCTTAAAAGAAAGGTGCAATCTCAGCTCCTTTACTGTCAAAGTGGGAATGGGGATAATTTAAAGTTGTTCAGCTTTAAAAAAAAAAATTCACTCTCTTTTTCCCTCTTTACTTTCATCTGGTGGAAAATCTGATTCAAAAGGGAGTTGTGTGCCTTGGAAAATCTGGCTAGCGTGTCAGTTCACTTTAAAAAAGAGTGGAGAACAAAAAAGCCAAGCTCCCGTGCTCATGATGACCCTTAAGGGAACTTAGTTAAAGGTGCTGGTGAAAGAAAGGTAAGCAGTTAAGTGTCTACACCAGACAGGGTACAGTAAGCCAGACTACAGACCTGTAAAGATAATGTTTGTCTCTTGCTCCCATCCCTCTTTCCTTCCTCACTGCCCACTCTCTCTGCCGAAGGTGAGTGGTAGAGCAGGGGACGAGGTAAATAGCAGGCAGCAGTGCCATTTCTGAAGTCCTGTTTCCCAGGGAATTTCTCTTCCAAAATTTTGATTTCACTCTGCTTCTTTTCTCCCATATCAGGAATCTGGCCCAGAACTTGCCTGCCACTTACCAAAAATGAAAAGAAAAGGAAAGAAAGAAAGAAATCTTGTGCAGATAGGGTCATGTTCCAGTGAACTCATTCTAAACATAACTTTTTCATTTCAGCACTCCTGCTCCAGCAGCATCTGAATTCCCTGCCCACCTGGTGGCTCAGGGTTTAATGCCTCTATTCCCAGCACTCTCCAGACCTGTAAAGAAAAACCCCTGCGGCATACAGCAATCAGATAACAGGTTTCATGGGGCTGAGTTGTAGGACTTTTCACCTAGGTTGAACAATTAACTTGCCATCTTTCTGCTTTGCCTCCTGCCATTCCTTTTCTCTATTCTCCACTACAGAAATTTGCATTTGCTCTCCATTTTCACACTGCTTCATTAAAATCTGTCTCAGGCCACCTTCCCCTACAGCTGCCTGTGGATCCTCCATACCCTTTTCCCAGAGGGACCAAGCTGCAACCAGCCCTGGCTGTTCTGGGAGGAGGGTGAGCAGCCTGCAGCCAGAGAAGAGCAACAAGACAACAGGCAGTAGCCTCAAAGAGCTTGTTTAAAACTTAGCCTTTCTGTGCTTTGACTAGTGCTAGTTTGGGGAACTGCAAAACAGCGTAATACGGCTGTGAATTCATTACAGCTGGCGGAGATGAAATTGTATGGATTTGATGAAATTGGAGGTGGGGGGACATGCCCCGTCTCTTCTTTTTTTAGAAACTCTGGGCTTTCCTGCCTTTCCTTATCTATAAAGGAGTTGATATCTTAATTTTGGTTTTACACATCATTAACACACAGGGCAGGGAGTCAGGACTATTCCTGGAACAGGATTTTTGCATGACCTTGATAAGTTATCCTAATGGGATCATGCTGATGCTCAGCAACTCTGAAAATCAGGCCACGGAGGTGCCTAAATATGGATGAGATGCCCACACTTCAAATGCTGAACTTAACCACTTTGCCCTTCAGTTTCCCTACTTACAAGAAATCAAGCTAATAACATTTTATCAGGCTCAATACTTTAGTGAGGAAAGAAACCGCAGTGACTGGCACAAATTTCTGGCAAAAGTATGTTAACTCATTTTTTAAAGGCCATTTAGGACGGTAAGATGAAAGTGTTATATAAACGCAAAATACCTCACAAAATTTTTGCGTTTTTCTTCTGTGTCCAAATATATAGTTCTTACTTGCAGATGTGTATGTCAGATCTCTGTCTTATTAAATATAGAGTCAAGAAAGTATTTCAAAGCAAATGGATTAATACTAGTTTATTTGCTTGCCATAAAAATATTAATATCTGCAATACAGGTGCAGAATGAGAAACGAATAGATGTTACAGAGAGCGACTTCCATTTGGAAGATGTGCTCAAAGTTTCACACTAATGAAATGTCATAGGCTTTCTAAAAATTATAGATCATAAGTTTCTGACACAGAAGGTTACTTTGCTTTGGACTTCATATGATGGATAAAGATGAATTAATCACTGGAGTAGAAGTTGGTCGTTGCCTAGGAACCAATGATCATGACCTCATTGCATTCAATATACCCAAACAAAGGATAGCCCCAAAGAATAAAATATATGTGATGTTTTAGAATGGCTACTTCCAAAAATCTAAAGGAAACTGTGAACTACATTAGCTGAAAGGAAGGCATCTACTTTAGAGAAATATTTTAAAGGAACTATGCTTACCTAACTTTCTATGAGAGTTCTAGAAGAGTTAGCTACAGTGATTTTTGTGCCAGTGATGCTAATTTTTAATGAACCTGCTGATGATAATGATGTTTCAAAGGACTGGAAGATACTCTGTTTGAAAAAAAAAAAAAATAGAAAAGCAGAAGTCTGGATAACTACAGGTTGATTAGTTTAACATTATATCCAGGCAAAATAATGGAAAAGGTAGTATGTACTTCAGAATCAATTCATGTCAATCAAGTAGCTGCTGTAAAACAAACAAAAAACCAAACAGGTCATAGTCTTTCAGATTTCAAATTCAGATGGCAAAGGTTATTTACAGATGTGACTTACTGGGGAATATTGTTAGTCATTTAAAGTAATAAAACATAACATTCTGATTAAAAATAACAATTTTCATCTTTGGAGCACCTATTTAGTGGATCTGAGAAATGGCCAAATGACATCTCTTGAGTATTGATAGGGAAAACTCAGTGAAAGGCTGTGTTCCTAGTGGGATTCTTTAAGGATTGTTACTGTGTCTTACATTATTCAATATTATTGTATTAATCGGGAGTAATAAGAACAAATTTGGTGCTCACTTAGAGATTAGTGGAACAATAGAACATGATGGGGACAAGACATTTATTTAGAGCAATCCATTTATTCAATAAACTGGGATCTACTGAAAGAAAATATATTTTGATACAGGGCAGAAGAATAAGTCTCCTAACTGCTACTAAAAGATGGGGCTATAACATCTGACCTAGCTGAAAGTTGCTGTTAGTTGGAAAGTTTTATAGAGGAGGGATCAGCTTTTAGCTTTCCTGTCTTTGCTGTCCCTAAGCCTCTCTGGTAAGAGAGCAGGCACTGGGCTCGCTGAAATTTCCATCTGCCCAAGGACAGCTGTCCTTATATTTTAAGTGGAAAATCATATATCTAGGGTCAAGGAACAAGTATGGTTCAAGCAATGGCTAACTGGTTCAATCTAGTTGTTTCTTCTAGTCCTAAACTCTGTAAATTGCAAGCAGCCTAATGTGTAAAATGGTCAGCAAGGAGGTAGCTAAGGATTCTGCTTCAGTGTATATGTGGTATAAGAGAAAGCATCATCTTTACCCCAAAGCCTGGCACAAGGGACCATTCTGCTGCTGCACAGGGCCAGCGTGTGCAGAGCTCAGGCACTGGGGTGGGTCGGGTCCCAGACACCACCCTGACGGAGCAGGGCAAGCTGCGAACCTCCAAAGCGAACCACCTTCCAAATAAATACTTATGGATCTCTACTAGAGATTCAGTTCTTCATGTGACCTTCCCCCATCCTAACTCGGAGCTGCCCTGGATGCCTTAGCAAGCCAGAAATGTTACTTCCCAGAAACCACATGTGGCACTACTGTTCTTCCCTTTCTTCAAGTCAACACTTTGCAGGTGATCTGAGTGAACTGGGAAGAAGAAAGAGCATTAAGTAAACCTGTAGGACTCTCAGAAAAAACTTCTAATGCAATCCGTGTTTTGCCACACATCTACCATGTAAGAACACAGCTAATTTGAATATTTATCCCTTTCCTTGCACATCCTCAATGCTTTAAATAGGCACTGTAACATCAACATCATTGGAATATGTATTCTTTGCCACAGTTTCTGTGTCAGTAAAATTTTTGCTTTTTTGGCATTTCTGATGACCGGAGATTTTATCAGGACTGTAAAGTGCTTTCAGATCTTTGTAGTTCAATGAACCGAACTTGTTCTGGAAATTATTTACCATCAACACCTTATTTGCATGACTTTTTCCAATAGGATAGCACTCTTTTCTTGGTAAATACACAGAACCTTTATTAAACTACACTAAATCAAAGTTAGTCTCAATTCTCCTCAGTTCTTCCCTTATTTGAAACAGCTACTCTTGAAACTTTGTCTTCTGTTGTATGCATCTGCTGCCTTGAATTTTTTTAGATTCTTTTGAAAATCCCATGCTTTGCTTTTCTTTTCACCAGCGACTGATAAAGCTTGGTTGAACATTTGAATCTTAGAAGAAACACATTTAGTCATTAAAAATTTAGATGCAAAAAAAAGGAAAGATTTCTCCATCTTGAGATGGCAGATCTGCCCAGTAAACTTGGCACTAGTCTTTACTGGATTTTTTCTTTTTTCTGCCAACACCTGCCCCAACCCCAACACCTGTGAAGACAAGCCAGACATAGCAGCATTAAATGGACATTAGCGATGTGTATTGCCAATTCTCAAATCCAGGTTGTGTCAGGAAAGGAGGGTCTGAAAAGCAAGCTGACCGTGAAAAAAAATAGCCAAAATGGGCTAAGCCAGCATAGTGAGAGATCTTCCTCACAGAAAATGTAATGGCAACACTGAAACATTTAAAATAGTCAAAACAGGAAAAAGAGTTCAGCTTAAGTGTAATCATGCACAAGAGTTGTCCGAATAGTTCTTGGATCGATGCTCATGATGCTACTTAGAGTAATGTCAGAGCTTACTGGCCATCTTCCAGAGAACCTACCAGCTGCCCGCTATCAATATCGTAGCACTCGTACACTCGTCTTTTCCTTTTCTTTACAAATCTGTAATGCTGTAAATCTGTAATGCACTGCTAGTGCTTTAAAAGCTCTTTTCCCCCAAACAGCAGAGATCCTATTTTTGTGCAGTTATGTTAAGAACAGCTATTTTATTAGCAAGTACTTGACCTGTTGCACGCACTTGCAACTATATGAATTCTTAAGTATTTCAAATAAACTATTCTTAATTATCACACTATTAATATGTTAGTAAAAAAAGACAACTATGATATATCATATCCTGAGTACTATACAATGCTACTTGGAAATAACATTTATATGAAACACACATTCTCTGTGGAAAGGTAGCATTCATTTTGCACTGTTTAAAACTGTGTCACACTGCTACAGCACACCAAGGAGCTGGTGTTGGAGGAGGATAGAGGTAAAGCTGTGACTAGATGCAATAAAGCACAGGAGATATAAATGCTGACAAGGGAGGGTATGGAAAGGACCTCAAGCAATTAATTTAGAAACTGTGTGTCTGGTTCTTGCTCACCTTGCACTTTCAGAAGTCATTGGAAAGTTGAGCACCAAGACTGCAAAGATCAAGGCATACCTGCCCAGCTGATGTTTTGCTACACAGCTCATCTGCACTTGGAGTCACTGAGCAGCAATAGTCATGTCATTTTAACACTTCTATAGATAAAGCTAAAAAATTTTTAAAATGGTAGAGCACCATAACAGGAAACTACTGTCCTACAAGTGAACAAAATGCAGGTCATTTCTGCAAATTATTTCTCAAATCAGTCACTAGATTTAAAGAGAAAAACAGAACTGAAAATCTGGATAACGGCAAAGATTGAACAACTACTGACAATAATTGGCAGTGAGGAAATGCATATGCTGTGGATGAAGCCCTGGCTGCACTAACTGTGACAGCAGATCTTTTAACTGGGCTCTTTTAGGATTAGAATTTGACCCTAAATAGCTGCACAATGCAAATAAATGAGCCCTAGATTTGAACTAAGACATGGACTTATGAAAGAAATTGAAAGCTGAAACAGACAAAAATAAACAGGAATGACACAAAACTTACCACGTTTTACTGTGATTTTCACAAAGCAGTGGTGTCTTCAGCCATACCTCCCTACAGAGTCCAAGGAAAGAAATAAGTAGGAATCATTTTTTCAATGTAATTGCATTCTTACATATTTATTTTACTCAACTGCATTTCAAACACCTTGTGACCCACTGTAGCTCTGTGGCACATCAGCACATATTTAACTATCTGGCTGAACTGGGGACTTCTCATGCAAGAAAATGAATTGCACCCATGGAGCACTGGAAAAGAGTCACAGAGAGGCATGGATTAACGGGAGGGGTGTCTACAGCAGCAGCAGCATCTTTCCACACCACCCCCCACCCTCTCAGTGGCACCCGCTGCCGGTGCACAGGTCTGGTACCACACCACAATCATGGCCTCGTGGTGCCATCGTCCCCTCAGTCTGAGCAGGGCAATGTGCCAGTAGATCCTACCTGGGATGAGATGCTGCATCTCTTTACCGGGGCTCAATGACACTAAAAAAGGTACACAGGAGGTAAGTGGTAAATGCAATTGCTTCATTCTAGCAAGGGGAGTTGCTCTGCCTCAAATACTCTTGGACCTCCCAATGTTCAGCTGATAGGTTTTACATTTTTCTCAAATAATTCCAGGTTTTCACTTATATTTAGCGAAAGAGCAAGGGAGGGGTGACCTTCCACAGCCCTGGCTTACAAACCACAGCAAAAAGAGCTCAGTGGAGCTGTGAGCACGATCTGAAACCAAAGATAATTTACTGGGTTATTTCATTACAAAATAAATTGTTTATGGTACTTTATGAAACACCCACGCCAGTGTCCATGAAAACAGAATGCTGTATTTATGAGGCAACCCTTATGAGACGTAGTATAATTTTAGTGTCTTATACTTGAACTATGTTAAAAATATATTACTTTGTCATCAGGGAACAGTAAAAAAAAAAAAAGTAAGATCACAACCTTGAAGACCGGATAGTTCTGAGCAGCTGAGAATTAAGCAAGGAGTTACAGCACGTTGTTCTCTGGTGGTCTGGTGGTGCACAGTTAAAAAGCCCAGCCTGCTGTCTGGTTGCCCAACCCAGCCCACAGCAAGCTGCCTTCCCCCTCACGCCAGGCTCCTGTAGCTTTTGAAACTCTGAAGCAGCTCCAGGGATGGTGGCAGGAGGCAGGGGACATGTGTCAAGCTCGATGAGTCCCTACGAAACCCTTGGGGTCACAGTTCTACCGGGTTCCCTCTGCAAACGCAATGGGCAGAAGCGCGAGGGAAGCGCCTGCTGCGCGCCGGCGGCGAGGTGATGCCTTCCCCTGTGTCAGATTTCTGGAACAGAGCGGTAGCAGCTGAAAACAGTCAGAAGGGTTTAAGTATGTGCACAATCATCAGAAAGCGAGGGAGAGCGCCTCTGCTAATGAGAGAGAAGGTAAATAGAGCCTGAGAAACTGGAAACATTCTTTGGTTTGGCTTACAGCGGGGAAGAAAAAATCTTAAAAGGCATTGTGCACAGCGGAGAGGCCATTAATCACAGGAAATGCACTTCCTCAAGTACAGTAGGGACATGTGGGAGCCTGTCATTTTTCAGACCATTCCTCAAGAGCTTTCCAGAATTTCAGAATGTGCCGATCCTTCCTTGAGACCCAGGCGACACGGCGCGGCAACAGAGTGACGGATTTGACGGTGGAGGCGTAGAGCTTTGTTGGGCTGGAGATAGACATCATTCCTGGGCTTTGGAAGCCTACCACAAATTTGACACAGGTACCTTGCCTGGCTTGGCACAGCTGGCCCTTCCCAAATATCCTGCCGGCCACATGCATGAGATAAGTGACCTGGGAATTTGCTGAACTGTAAATCAGTCTCCATTCTGGGCACTTTTCACATGATCATCAAATCCTGGAGCAGATATATCCTGCTATGGCAATAATTTTAAAAATTACAGAAATATTTTAGCACCAGTAGGCAAATTGTCATGCCTGTATCAACATCTGAAAAGAGCCATCTATTTAAACTTTAAAAGTATCTCTCTGTCTTGGCCTTTGAACCTAAAAGCCCGGAGCCAGATGCAGTATTTGCATTGTACAACCAATGATAGGCTATAAACTGGGAACTCTACATGTCTGTGGGAGCTGGAAAAAATAATCTGTGCAGTCATGTATTAGGGCTTGACAGGTTTCAAAGTAACAATTTCATACAAAGCATCCTGGTTTAGTGGTAATACCAGGCCCTTAGTCGTCAGTTGACCACATTTGCTACTATTGTTCATGCAAGGTCCTCCTACACACAAATGCAGTCTTCATAATACTCCACTGAACTGAGACAAATTCACTCTAAAACAAAAATCTTTCACCAAATCCCCAACAAGGCGGTAAAAAGCTCCAGTAAGCATCAAGGAACAGGTCCAGAGAAGTTTTTGCACCCTGTGGTTTTGCCTCTAACGTATAGGTAGCAATCATATTTGTTCCTACATTTTTGGATGACATTTCTCTGTTAGAAGTGCAACAGACCTGTTCTGCTGGAGAAACGGTGGGAGGGAAAGTTTTTCCAAGAAGCTGTACACATTAAAATGACGCTGTATGAAGTTACGCTAGCAGGAGCTGAGTTTTTTGTTCGTGACACCAGCCATCGGTGAGACTCAGTGCTATCTTCTGTAACCCCATGGGTTTGTCCACGAGTTGGCATTGGCTGCCTGCTGCTCCCTGCCTGCCAGCACGGCTTTCTGTGGCTGCCCAGTTGTCTAAACGAAGAGGAGGGAAATTATAGGGGAGAGCCATCAGCTCTGCATGAAACTGAAAACGCTTTTCCATGTTTATAGCACTAACGCCTTCATAAAATTCCAGGTACGGAATGGATGGCGAAAATTTGGTTTTGAAATGAGCAGGCAGAGTTAAGGAAAGTGCTTTTTTAACTGCTGCCACAGACATTGTTGACAGCTAAGTGACACTGGAAATCCAAAAGGAGGGAGGGCACAGCAGAGCTCGTCAGTTTAACTCTTTATCGGAGCACGTTTAACGGGACTTTATGTTCAGCCATGTGAACTTTGAAATACCTAAGTTCAAATTTCACCTTCAGACTTCCCATCTGTTCTTATTTCATCCTCAAACTTTCCATCTGCTCCCACCTAGGCCTTCCTAATGCCATGCCCAGTCAGACGGTATGGTTTTACCAGGTGCTTCTGTCTTGGAAATTTTATGGCATATAAGAAACAATAAAAATCTATGTTGTACATGTTACTTGTGTTAATTAATTCCATTGCACAACAATGTTTTTTAAATTATATTGTCCAGAAAGTCTGTTAAAATCTACTGTAGACAAATATGGCAATATTTTATAGCTCCTAGTGCCAGATGGGTTTGGAGTTCAGACATTTGCACTAATGCATTTTGCGCTTAGGTGCTGTGCTGGGAAAAATCTACTCCCAGTGACAAAGAGTTAACATTAAAATATTGCTGTTAGCTAGGAGCAGTGAATGCAAGGTGAAGGTGTGTTTTCCTGTACTAATTTTTGCTGGAAAGGAGTACATGATAAGCTGTTAGTGTGCCGTTTTACAAAATTTTTTAAAAAGTGAAAGATGTTATTTCCTAGTACTAATATGTAAATATTTTCACGTCTGGAAGAGCAAGAATGTGCTGGCTAACAACCAAAGATGTGCTGGATAAAATCCCCTCCACCTGTTCAGAGGGCCGTTGTGCTAGAAAAGAAAGATCATGAAATAAGCAGCGTTAAGTCCCATACCATAGCAAGTTTAGTAAGAATAATTAGCCTATTAAAGAAAGATTCACTACCCGAGGGCATTCCTATAAATTCTTGCTTCAAATCACTGAACTCAAAGGCAACAGATATTCTGAACTCTGAGCGCAAACAGTGGGTTACACAGTGGGGCTTGTTTTGGACAGTGTTTTTTGTTTGCTTGTTTGTTCCACGAGACTGGGTAAACAAGGCTTTATGCCAAGTGCGAGTTTCCTTCCCTCGATTTTGCTCCCTCCCAAGCACTCTAGCGGCTGTGCCGCCTACACACAAGGAATCCAGAATGAGCCCAGGGATTTCACATTTGAACCCAAATGCTGTTAGATACCAGACAACAAGGCCTTCCCCCCAACAGCAGATTCAAAAGCAGCCTCCTGCAAAAGCGTCTGTCATCTCCATTGCCAGGGGAAGCTCCCTGATGGCCAAACAGAATTTGTTTTTAAGTGGCAGCTCCATCTACATCAGATCACGAGGGTTAAAAGGTGCAGAGTTGTTGACAGGGGAATGGCTCTCAGCAATAAAAATGGAAAGAGCAGCTTGTCTCATTTTCCTCAGAAAAAGAGATGCTCTGGAAGGAGGACAGGGAAAGGCCAGGGGGTGCAGACTGCAGTATCCGTTCAAGTGAACATACAGCTCGGATATTATCTTGTCTAACAATTTTTGGAAGCTGACAAAGAGTTACAATTCATGCCGTTCATTTGCTCAGAGATTCAAACAGGAAATTGTATCATTGTGAGAACTAGCATTTATAATAATGCTGTGATTCAAGAATACTTTTGTGAATAAAAGAAATAAGTAGAGTTTCCCGCTATTTGTGCTTTTATAGTATGTCATGCTTATAAATTCTCACACAGCTGTGGGTATTTGTCATGGCAATCACGAATCTTCATACTTTCCTCAAATTTTAGTGCATGTGATTTTTTCCTGTAAATGATGCCAACACTGCAATTATCACTATACTTTTTTCCATATTATTTTGTTTTTAAAGTCACAATCTCATTTCCAGGGAGAAGAGACGATACCTATGTGAATTATTGACTAGTTGTGATGCACAAGTAAAGACTCTACAGATATAATAACCATCTTACAAGCAACCCACAGACTAAAATCTGTTTTCATAAACTATTCAATGAATATTTATACATAACAAATATATTCATGAACAGAAAAAAAGGCTAAATTTGCAATTACTATTTGTGTTGAATAATTTTGATTTTCGAATGGGGACATTTTGTTCGAGTTTCCTAATTATCAGTTGGTTTGCATGTCTGTGAACTAGATTATTCTAATGCAAATTGGTGAAACAAGTTAATATCCAATGCTTCCTGTAAGTTTTGAGGCTCTTCATCTATTTTTTTATCTTCTAAAGCATTTTAGATTATACCTGACTACCTAGTTGCAGGTAATCATCTTTCTGAAACGGACAGAGAGTTTAACTTTAATAGGTATTAATACGATCATGATCCATTACAATTTCTCTCGTTGTTTTTTATTTCAATAATGATGAGGCTGAAGGACTTTGAGAATTAGTTGTAGGATACAGACCCTTTCTTTTCTGACCGGTTGGGACACATCCCAGGTCCATAGTAGCCAAAAATTGCTACCATCTGTTGGCCAGCCAATAACTTACAGTATGTGAAATGAGTTTGTAGTCAAATGCAGGCGTCTCTCACACACTTCACTTAAATATATTGCCAACTTGTCACGAGTGTATTGTGGAATTACTCCCAGAGAAGGTGGTGAAAATCTCATCAGGTTAAGTGTGCCGTTGAAGTATCCACTGACAAAAACAAGAGACAGCATGTTCCCAGGAGCAATCCCATACCAACAGCAAAGGGTTTGAGAAACCTGATGGGTCCATCACTGTGATTCTGCTGCTGGTTATCAGCAGATTAATCTGAATGGAAACCTAATACTGAGGCTACTCTTTTTTTCTTTTTTTTCCTTTTTGTGTTTGGTTGTTTTTTTTTTTTAATACGTACAAGTTCTCAATATGGGGCTTTCCTGGGTGTTTTAAAAAGGCATAAGTCCCACTGCAGCTTAACTGCATTCTACCATAAAGAGATGGTAGAAGCCATGTACCTCCACCTCCCAGGTGCCGAGCTGCCTGCCCCCCCCAGTTCCTGTCTTCCCTTTGGATAAAGCGCCATCCTCACACTCCTTGCCATTTTCCTTCAGCTTTTGCTAGGGGCTATTTCTCTTCCTTCCTGACCCACGTAGGTCTCCTCCCTTCAGCTTTGTGGCAAGCAGCTTGCACGCCTCTGTGTCCTCCTCCATCCCAAAACAAACAAGATTAAAAGCTCTCTCCTTCTGACATGAAGTCTGGCTTTGTCCGTGTGTAGGAAGGAGAGTGATATTTATACTCACATGTCATAAAATCTTAAATTTTCACACAGGAAATCAAAATCTTGGAAAGTGCACGCACATAGTGACAGTGTCTAAAATAAGTCATTCTGTTGCTTTGTGTCTTCTAGCTTCCCTGGCCTGAGATTGGAAAAAACGAATTTGCGAATGCAGGTGGGTACAGGAGGGAAAGGAGGCAGCTAGTTTGTTTGGGTAGAAAAGAAGGGTGCCACAGTCCCTTTGGAGCTACTCAGCAGAAGTCACACAGGTAACAGACCTCTGGTGAAACTTCCCATCCATCAGATCAGGTCCATGCTAAGAAAAGTGGGTTCATAAGGAACAGCTCATTGGTCAAATCTGTGAAAAACAAGCAAAAACACAAAACCAGATTTGATTACACTCTCTCAGGACTAGGAGAAAATTTCTCTTCAAATCGAAAGAAGATTCCCCCTGCCAAAGCATCAGTGAAAGCGGTGAAGGCAGAGCAGGACCGGGAACACAGTGAGAGCCTGTGCTGACTGGGGCTGGTTGTGTGCTTGTGCTGCTCTCTCCGTCACCTTCTCTTTCTTTCTGTCATGGAAGCACTAAAGTGTCCATCTTTCTGCAACATGAGGCAAGAGGCACTCCCAACCTCAACAATTTCCTTCAACTGAGTTTTTTTCTTCCAGCCATATCTAATGATCATGGCATCTTTTAAAATATTTTCAAAGGTTTCTCAATTACTCAGGCTAGCACTTATACTTGTTCTATAAGTCCCATAAACCATAACAAAAATATCCAGTGTTTTTAATCCTTGACACCTTCAATCTTTTCTTGTTTCCTCCAAGTTGTAATTATTCCCTGGGAAACACTTTAAGTTTAGAGAACATCTTGACCACTAAAATGATGTCAATATATTACAGTACTAGATTCAAAATTAATCCAGCAGGAGATATATCAACTCCAATTAGCATTTACTGCATTTTTAATTCAGTACAAAGACTTTCCTGGAATCCAACACATCATCATAATTTTAATAATTCACAGTGACCCTCTGGGACCTAGAAGTGAAGTGAAAAACACAGCAACATTGTCTTTTGTTATCACTGTATGTTGTATAAGGATGATGGGCAGGGTCTGGATGATGGCAGTTGTTTTATAACAGAATTCTTTCTTGGGTTTTTTTTTTTCTTGTTTTCTTTTTTTGAAATAGAATTCTTTCAGTTCTTTCTTCTTCCTGGAGGATTTTCACAGCCGTGGCTCCCTGAGGGACCTGCACTCTGATCGTCTTTCAGCACTGACCACTTCCAGTTTGTCAGATAGAGTCTGACAAGCTTCCTAGGTCATCACGGACTCGTAGATCTGTGTTGGGCTTTAGCTGGGAATTAAGTGCCTCAGTTTCATCAACTACACTAAGGATTACTTTCTCCTTAATATTCTGTTCCCTGTTTTTGAACTACTTTAAATGTCTGTTATGAATAAGTCATGATTATAGGAGTGCCCTGGGTAAATAGCTGGTTGGGGGAGGATGTTTATTTGGCTGTTAAAGAGGAAAAAAACCCCTTAGATTCACCCAAAATAACATATTTTCTTTTTCGTCTTGCAAAAAAAAACAACAACCAAAACAAAACCCCACAAAAAAACAAACAAAAAAAAACCCCACCAAAACCAAACAAACCCTGACTCATTCAACCCAAGATAATAAATGATGTTTAGGAGACTTACTTTCATGTTTCCGAGGAGAGTTTCTCTTTTGCCTATTGGCCTCCTTGAGGGCTTAGATGAAAGTCCAGGTGAACTTCCAGGTCTTCCTGGGAAGATCCAGTCTGACGCTCTCTAGCAGAGGACACCCTTCCTGGCTGGTTTGTAGGAAGGGGCTCCTCTGGTATCTCCTTACTCTGTATGAGTGTTGTTAGATGTTAAGTGAGTTGAAGAGAACCACAAGGGACTTCTCCCCAGTGTGGTAAGAAAGGGACATATATGTTCCATAACTGATGCCAGTGAATATCTAAATAGATCTGTAGAGAGGAAGACTGAGTCAATCTCTCCAGACCCACTAGCAACACCATAGGCACAGAAAGGATAAATGTTACTTCCCAAGTTGCAGCTGCCACCTCAACTCCTGGGCAGTCTCTGCAGCAGCTCCTTTAGCTCCTTAGGAATCACCTTCTGTAGACTAACTTTTACAGCCAATGGCAAGGTTTTCAGTGCTGTTCCACCTCTTGATTCTAGAAATTACATGAAGCCGGTGTTAATAGTTCACATTCTGCATGGATAAGCTCTAGTTGGGATGCCTAGCTAGACTGAGAAGTCAAATTTTTTGCCATAAAATGAATCTGTGATATTATGCCTAAAATGAATTTACATGATTTTTAGGGACGGTAGAAAAGTGAGAGTAGCAGTAGCTGTAATCATGCAAATGGGAAAGAAATCACAAGACACAAAAGGATTTGGATGACTCCTACAGTTAGTGCAATTTTGAACTCCGTCACCACACACTGTGTCTCCTGGAAGAGTCTGACAGGGGCAGGCAAGGTTTCTTCGCTTTGGAAAACCAGTCCCCAGGAAATGAAAAATTTACTGTCTTTTGCATCTGTATTGATGACCCAAACAAACAAAATATATACAGATGAGGGGCATTCACCCACTTGGTATTGTTGTCTACCTCCTGCTTTCCCAGATAAGGTCTATCCATGAATTTGCCTCAAGAGAGGGAGCACCAACAAGCAGCAAGGCCTTCTCACCCATGCGAGCTGCCAGATTCTATTCAACAAACAAACTAACCATTTCCATGAGCCAAGGGAGTCAAGAATGAGGTACCACTGGCATGTGCTGTCCTCTCCATGCCAGTCAGAAGCCAAATTGTTCCATGCTTTTTGGTATTAACAGTAATAGCTTATTCCAACATGGCAGCATTATTGGTCTTTCAAGAGCATCCCTTGACCAAGAAATGTAATATTACAATCCAATCCAAGTGCACGTTTAAGGCTACAAAGGCCAGGAATGGGTTCATATTCATCCCAGGACTATTACCTGAGTGTGAGTAGAAACTCCTTGCTTCCACCTTGGTTCATGTATACCTTTCTCTTTCATGTTGGCAAATGAACAATGCAGTCCCCAGACTCTGATATTGGCTCCCATTCCTGCCTCCACCAGTATTTTGGCAGGATTTGTGTCCAAAGAGTTATGTATCAAAGGCCATGTATCAAATGTCATTATTTATTTATGCCATTGCACCTATTTAGTTTGCTCTATCCATGAACCTTGCATATATTCCCTAACTGTGTCCCCAAAGCCCAGTGAACCTTCAAACCTTTCCATGAAACCCAGAAATTGGTCTCTGTGCTTGGTGAATAGCAAAAGCCTTTCTTTCCACAGAGGCTTTTCAGACTGCTGTCTCTTGATCTTTGAAATATCCTGAGTCTTCAAGACCTTTTTTCTCCCCCAGGACTCAGAAAACTCCTCCTGAAGTTTGGGCAGATGGGTAGAAATGGGTGACCTCAGTGAACCCAGATATCAAGTCCTAAGCCCCAGAGATCCTATTAGTCCCTTTGTAACTGAATAACAAATTCCCAGATGGACTGAAGGATTTGGTGTTTCTTCTGAAACCTGGAGGCATGTGTGGTGTCCAGAGTCTTGGGTCCAGAGTCTTAACTAAACTTTAGGGACGAGGGAGAATCCTGTTTCCAGAAAAGAGTCAATTTATATGCTCCACACAAATCTGGAGGAGAGATTTGCAAGATTATTGTAGAAGCTTCAACCTACAAGGCAATACTTAACCCAGTCTAAGTGCACTGGCACTTCCCAAATTAGTTTTCACTAACTGCTGAGGCCTTTCTTAACTCCCTATCTCTGCTCCACTCCTGCCTCAAATCCCTACTCCTGGTACCACCTTGACTTCTCCCACCTCGGTCCTGCCTTGGGTACTCCTCCAGTCATAGGACTAACTTCTTCTAACCTGAGCTATAATACCATCGAACCCCTCAGAGGATCTGAATTCTCATACATATTTAGAAGTCCTTGGCCTGGCAAGACAGGTGGCAGCAAGACATCTAACCCCCTGGTATTTCAGAGGTGAGTAAGGAAATCCCACATAAGCCTTCAGAGGAGCCTGGTCTGTTAGTCTGCTCTTGGTTTATTCAGATAGCACCAAATTCAGTGCAAAAAAAATGGGGTAATGGAGTTACATGCCTCTTGGTCAATAAGTTCAAGTGTTCTTTTAGGCAGCGAGTGGGTTGAAATCCACAGCCTGAACCCATATTGCAGGTCTCTGGGGGTATCCAGCAACTAGGCTATTGAATTGCCTGGAATAGCATCATTCCCTTCCTCTGAAGCTGAGCCACAGAACATAAAAGCAATCACAGTTCATGGTTGAGAAGAAAAGATGAAATAAAAAGTAAAGCATAGGAGAACGCTTAATAATTTTCAAGGTCACAATTGGATTCATAATCTTTCTTTGAATTTCTGAAGCCATGTAATGCAGACAATAGTTTAACTCCCTAATATTCATGGAGCTGATTCTCATTTATGCTAATGTCCTTTATGTCCTGCATTAACAGTTCATTCAAACCTTTTTAAGGTCCCTTTACATCTCTAAAGTGGTGTAAAGGAGCCATACTATAAGTTAGTGTAGCTGCATACATTTTCTCCACTATTATTTATTCAGCTTTGTGTGGACTTCTTTGGTACGGAAACTATATGAAGCTTTAATTGAATGTGTCCCCACAAGTCTTAAAACACTACTACTATAGATGACTGTTTCCAAGAACTGTTCTCTAGAATTATTTATGTGCCAGTCTTGCTAAGAACATAAAGATTTTGCAAGTGAATATGAATTATCATACAGAATGCTTGGGCTTTCACCAGGACTTGCATGAAATGAAAGCATTAACATAAATGAAAATGATGCCTGATTTTTCTCATGGCTTTCTTGTATACTTAGAAAATTTTGCCAAAATGTTGCATCACAGACTCCTTCATACTTCTGTCTAGAGCATGCAGTGTCCAGTTCACCTCTGTGCAGAGAACTAGCAAAGTGTATTATTCCCAATGGCCTTTGGGTATGAAGGGACTCCAGCCACTGTGCCTTTTGCACAGCAGTGAGTGACTGCCAGCTCTGCATCTTGCTAAGGTCTTTCTAGACCAAGAATAACCCAACCCAAGACCAATAACCAAACTCCATTCCAAAATGGAGTGCTGCAGTAGTGGTTTTCTACTTTCTATTGCCTGAGCAAACAGTTTGCATGGTGATCACTGCATAAGGGCTTCGCTGGTAAACTGTTACAAAGTGTTTTGTTTGGTTGTACCAAAGCAAGTTGATCTTGCTAAGCTTTCGTCTTGACTGTAAGCTATTTGAGCCACTGTAAATAACAGCATCTATGAGGTAAAATAACAATGGCTTTAAAAGGAAAATGTGGTATTTGCCTTCATGTAAAAACAATTCATCTGTAAAATCTCTTTATCTCCTTCATTCTTCCTCCACTGGGCGTATCCTGCAACTCCAGCTGCTGAATGTAGCACACAGTAAGAAGGCTATCAACCACACTAACTTAGAGGTCTTTGAAAAGCAAAACTGTCAAAGGCGGCCGTTGATTTTAGTAGCATCTCAAATGCAAATTGTTGATTACTCTGAATTTCCTTCCCAAAGTAACCACTCTGAAAAACAGCTCCTTTTATGTGGCTGAACGCTATCTCGGAGTCTTACCACTGATCTCTATGGGGCCAATTTTTCAAATTACCAGTAATTCTTGGAATTAAAACACTGTACCCCACTTCCAGCAATGTTTTGCAAATCCTCTGGCTTCCTTTGAACTAAATGCTCCTTAGGCTCCTGCTTTATTCTTCTATCAGGCTCACGTCTGAGTGTCAGTATATAACACAGTCACTTATTATCAACAAAAGGTAAATGTCTACTATTAGAGACAAATTGGAAATATGTGCTGGGGACTGAATTCATCCCACTTAGCTATAGACAGCAAACTAAGGTGCATGAATCAGAAGTGCAAGTTCTCTAGGTTGCCCACAGAGTCAGCAAAGAGAGAAAGGCATTTTCTGGATGCAGAAATCTTTACATAAGACCTCTGGCTTAACTGGCTGGGAAAGGTGACAGGGCAGTTGTATGACTAAGTTGAGGTGCCTGAGTCTGGCATGAGTCTGGATCTGAGTCTACAGTGAAATATGGCTGATTCTTAGAATATTAAGATACAAGGACTTTAATACATGTTTCTGTCATATTATGCAGCCTGAAAGAGCGGATTTTCAGTAATGAGCTGAACTGTAGAATGACAGAATAGTTTGAGTTGGAAGGGACCTCCGGAGGTCAAGTAGTCCAACCTCCTGCTAAAAACAGGGTCAGCATCAACATCAGATGAGATTGGTCAGAGCCTTGTCCGCTTAACTTCTGAATAGGTCCAAGGGTACAGACTCCACAACAAGACTCTGATTTTTTTTTTTCAGGGGTGGAGGGAGCTATTATTGCATAGGAACATCTTGTCACCAGTGAGTTTAAGGTCAAACACACCAGCAGAGAAAACCACATGATGAACATTTTTGTACTAGTGAAGGATACACCTTTTAACCAGAGTGAATGCAAACTTTTGGCTAGATAAATATACAGGTGGATGAGCCAGTATGAAGCCACAGTACACTGCTGAACGTTGCAAAGATTTACTGCATCCAGGATCACACCCAGTGTTTTGAAGATGTTAGCACTCACATAGATTTGCATGGATCGTGATCATGCACACTGCTATTGGAGCTCCATCTTATTGCCATACCTTCAGGGATAAATAAGCATTTGCTGAAATCACTTAGCCTTAACTTAGATTTGCTGCATGTGAGGACTTACCTATCAATAGCACTCCCCAAGACATGTATGCCATCATATGAATTAAGTGACAAAACAAAGGCTAAGTTGAACAGTTATTTCAAGGATAAAGCTTATGTAAGAATCTAAAAGGATCCCAAAATGTAAACATCAAGATCCACGTATCCCAACAGAATTAATTTTCTCATTCCTGTGTGTGATATCTTCTTTTCGCCTTAAAATATCTGGGAAATCAACTACTGCTTCCATAACCTGCCCAAGGGTCTAAGGGTCATTGTTTTAGGCATATTGCTGGAAAAAAAAATCTATTTGCAGGGCCATGGGTGCTGTTATAAGGGCTTATGGACAGCAAATATTTTTGTCAACTTGCAGCATTTGTTTCTGTTTCTTTTCCTAAAAGCTGCCCATGCTGTCTCTTTTACAAATTAATCTGAAATTTCAAAAGACCACACACTCAGCTTTTCCATTATTTTTTTTCCAGAAGCCCCTAAAAGGGAGAGCCTTGTTAAAATGATTTCTTTCCAGAATAGAGTTTGAACTGGAATTCCACTGGTGAAATGTGATTTTGTTCTGGCCAGCATCCATAAGTTCCATCTTCGTATTAGAAGTTTATCGTCTTGCTTAAGCTGGGACTGTATCCAGCTGGGGAGGTGCCATTCACCTCCCTTCATCATCTTACTAAATATTCAGAGAATGAATTCAAACAGCTAAAAATGTGTGGCTCATAATATGCAGCTTGAATTTATAGTAACACTATCCGCACGCTAATAAGGAATTTGCAAGCCATAAAGATTATTATCTTTGTCCTTAAAGATTTATGTCATTAACCAGGCCAGTTCCATATTAGCAATGATTAGCAATTAGTCACTTATTTTAGAATTGCCAACATTTTCCCTACCCTCTTTTTTTCAGCAAAATGCATAAAGCTCAGAAATTCAAAATGAAACTTGAGGTTAAGATAGAAGTTGTCATAATAACTATTTAGTCCCTACATTTAAAAAAAAAAAACAGATGTCAACCTGTTATCCTACCAATTTGAAGTAGGAAGTCTTGAATAACCTTATTGCCATTGCCTGAAAATGGATTAAAAAAACTTCAGGAAATCCCTCTTTTGATCTTAATAATATGTAAATTTTCATCTGATCTCTGCTGACAGTCCATAGTTCTTTGACGTCAAATCCATTCCTTGGTTCAAACTCCTGCATGAAAAAGGACATTGCTCTGCACAACTTGAGAACTTCCTCAAGCAAATGTTTACAAGGAAATATTTAGAGACTATTTACAAGTGTAGTCCTTTGGGAACAGTCACTTCACTCTCAGTACAGAGGTTGTTTGGTACATTTGACCTGATCCTCCACGAAAAAATGACAATCTGCTTAATCAGGTCTCACTTTCAGCAAAATTTTATTTGCAAACTAGTCACCCTGTGTGTTTGAGGTTAATTAGGAGATCAGCCATGCATTTGGAGGATCCAAAATTTCAAGATGTGTTAGAGATCAGAGAAACTAAGGTATGGAGTTCAAGTCCCAAATTTCTTTTTTTACTGGTTGAATGCGAACAGTTAATCTGGGAACATGCCCAGAGAGCTCCCAACATCCCGCATGGTACCTGTGGTTTTGGAACAGCAGTGGTGGCCTGCAGGGTCCCAAGAGTCATCACCCTGCTCCCCAGTGCCTGTGTGCTGCTACCAGCCATGACCACTGCTCCTCTCAAATCCTCAACAGCCTTCAGGCAATGAGCATGAATTATAGACATCTCAAACACTTTAGCAAGAGTCAGAAATCTCAGAGGAGACGACTCCAACATTCCTAACCCTCTGTTTCTCTCATCATGAGCCCTCATGTGCTTGTATCTGCATCACCCTCATACCTGAGCCTCCAGCAGCCAGCGCGAGAGCATTGTGGTTCCTTCCAAACTAGTCAAACACTGTTTATCACTGTAGTCGCCCAGGACAGTATGTTTTATTTTATACACCAAAAGGTAGATTCAATTTGGCAATACATTTTCTTTAAAAGTCAACCCCTCTGGTGCAGTAAAATACATTAGGTTTGATGTGCTTGGCTATGAAAAACTTTTCTTTTGCCAAGGCTACATTGTCAGGAGTCTCAAAGTAGGAGTTATCATGTTATTTGAGATGAAGGGCAGAGTAATTTGTGGTGCTTGAGCATGACACATGTAATTTTACACTTTATCTGTAGGTGTGATACTGGATTCTGCCAGAGCAGGCACCTGGTATCAATGTTCATTCTGGCGTTAGTTCAGCAAAACTTACAACTCCTGAGAAAAAGCACACGTTTCTGTAGAGAAAAACAACCTAAAGTGTCCAGAGATTGGCTAACATTAGAAATTGGTGACCTACCCCGCAATTTGTGGGTGACAGGGAAATGAAGGGACAAATTCCTCCGGGGTTGTTTTGCTTTTGGGGTGATGTGGCGAAAGCAACTGCTATGTATCTCTGTCTGTGTCTTAACAATTGTTTGGAGAAATTTGCTCATACTAACGTTTTAATGCAGTGTTTATCCTAGAGCACATTAAATAAAACTTCATTTTGCTCTTGGGAGGTACTTTTCCTGTTATCTGCCTGCCATAGCTATTTGCTCCTCGCAAAGAGATCCTTGAAGAGAAGGAAGACTTTCATCACAATTTTAGTGGTCTGAGAATTGCAGCAGTCTCCAAATAACTGATGTTTCTGTGGGCAGGCTAGGCACTGAGCATCAGGGGAGATAATTTTTTAAAATCAGTGCTGAGAAGGCCGTTCCTAGTGTCAGAGCTAGGATGAGTCATTTAAAATCATTCCTGGAGCTACTGTGGAACAAGTTTATCAGATTCATACCCCTGATCCGGATTATTAGCATGCAAGTGCATGCTCCTCACAGAGAGAGCAGTTGCAGAGTATGGTCCATTTTTCAAGCTGTATTTCCAGAGCTGAAATAATCCATTGTAGAAACAGCCACTGCTTTAAAGCTGGGTCAGCTAGTGAAAACTGCCAGACAGCCTTACATTTCCATTGCAGGATATGAACCTTGTTACCCACATATCAGTATTTTTCAAACTGCAGCTTTTATATAAAAACAGAAGTGTTATGCTGCACATAAATGGAGGTGACTGATTTCACAGCAGGTCTCTATGTACAGACAAGTATAAAAGATAGACGACACAGGATTTAGCAGGCCATGCTCAGAGTACTAGCCGTAGCAGCATTGTTTCACATCTTTGAATTTATAGAGGCAGACCAGTGTAATGAGAGAATCAGTGATTCATTTCACCCACTAAATAAAAGAGGTATGTTCCAGCTGTCATGACTTGCCATTAATAAAAGCACCTGTGCTTTGAACTAGATAATCAATAACACTCTAAATTTTGGAACAGGTTTTCATACGTTTTATGCACAGTTATTTCTTTTTTTTTCTAACTTTATTGTTTTGTTTCTTGTTCTTCACCAAATCAAGAAGAACCAGTCAAACATTGAAATAGTGAATCTGAATATACCTCTGTTTTTCCACTGCCATAAACCGCACTTTTGAAGATCAAAGCCAGCATCTCAGCAACTGAGGTTTAAGTGTCATTTGGCATACTGAATAAAAGTCGAGAGCTTTCCTTTAAGTAGCACCTTTAAAGCTATGTGTTGAGAAAGCTCTCTGTAATCCCCTCTGCAAATACCCCAAACAGAGCAATAATAAACCATATATGTGTCCTGTCACCTTTTCCTGCCACTATTGCAACTGCAGCAATTTCTACTGTAAAAGACACTATAAGAAAACTTGACACGCCATTTGAGAAGTCAGAATGAAGCAACACAATTTGGCTGCACAGTTTTGAATCTCTGGACAAAATTTGCAACATGACTCGAAAAATTCCGCAACTGCAAAATGTCACTAGATGATATTTAAATATTAAACAAATCTGGAAAAGTTATGCATGTCCACATACATTTGTATTGAGATAGGCAGAGAGAGAGAGAGGCAGAAAAAACATGCTGTAATTGTTTGCAAATTCCTACAGATGTTTATTCATTTTCTCTGGTTTAAACTCTATTTGGTATGTGATCAAAAGCAAATATATAAAGGAGTTTGCCTTCTTTGAGAGCATTCTTTCCATTAGTGATAGTATTAGAAGACAGGCCAAACAGAGGATTTCTGAATGGAAATCTTGTTGACAGTTGTGGTAATCCAGACTGCAGTTGGCTATTTTTCCATGTGGTTGTTGGGCTGGGATTTTTGTTTATGGTTCTGGTTGATCACATTTTCATGTTCTCTACAGTCTTTGACAGACAGCTTCAAACTAGAAAAGCACAGCTGTAATCCAAAAATAAGTTCATATCCTTAGTTACCACAATCTTCTACTGCTCTCAGGAATTACTATGCTATGCATTTTACAAAGAGTACAAAAAAGTCCGTAACAGCTACTATCAAGCTCAGCTGTAACCTTCCTAGCAACACTGCTCAACTGAATGTCTGTAAAGCAAAATTTTGGCTTTGCAGATCAGTGTAATAGTGGGAGAGTTCCTCAGAGAAGGCCTAGCACAATAAAAAAGCACAACATTATGGTTAAAAATGCTTAAACAGAAGTAGCCTGACTCATGTGACTTATCCCCATCTCAAGATGCAAAGGTTAGAGTGAAAACATTAGATCATCTAGTCTGCCTCTTTAATTCAAACCATAGAATCTCATCCAGTTACTCCTGTATTGAAGTCAGCTGCTTACGCTTGCCAAGAAAAATCTTCTGAAAAGATATTGAGCCCTGATTTGTCAAGAAGTAGTAATTCTTGCCAGTCAAGTTATTTACCTATAATTTTTTCATTATACTCTTTGATGAAACTGAATTTTGGTTGGTGAGTGGGCTAGAGAAATTCTGAAAAAAAAATCTGTTGTTTGCAGCAATGGTAGATTAACAAACTTCATTCTACTTGTCCTACGTATCTCCAGAAGAAAAATGCCAGAAATGTTTTGCAAATAATCCTGTGACAGTTATAAAAACAAGTGTTCTTTCCAGAAATTGATGGAGAAATAGGGAAAAAATTTATAATTAAAATGTCATGGATGACTGGAGCATGGCAGAAAGGACATAGGGCACTGTGTCCACGTTTTCTCATGAGTCAGATTCACAAAACCATGATTGTCTGAAAAAAAAAAATACACATATGCAGTTTATAGCTAAAGATCCATATACAAATAAACACGATTCCAGCTTAAAACCCTTTGGGGTATACTTCAGGGGGTTTTTGTTAAATTTTTATGTGTTTTCAGTTGTTCTACCGCACCAGTTCTAGATGGCTTACATGCACTTATGCAGAGCTTTGAAAAGCTGAAGATTTCATAATGCCACCTGTTACAGTCATGCTTGTAACAGCCTTGCAGAAAAAGTCATACACACACACACGAACACACACACACATATTAATCATATTTAGCGTGAATGAATCCGACCTGCTGCTTCTGTACAGGCAGACCCTGTGCCTCACAGACATAGGTGCCAGGTGCTCAGTTCAGAACTGAATTTCACCTAAACCCTTCCCTTAGTTTTTTAAACAATTCTACCAACAGCCCTTGGCCCCATCAACAAAACTTAGCATAGAAGAGCAAAGGCCATTCTTTAACTCCTCATTAAATAAACAATCTATCCCAAATTATTTCCCTGGCCAGTTTTGTAATTTCAGGGATGTATTTACTCTAAATCAGGCACAAAATTTTCTTTCTCGGCTTTTCTTGTTAAGACTTTCCCTCTCTTACAATTCTTGGAAGGGGAATATATAAGTTACATACAGCCCTTCTCTCAATGCCTGCCAAGAAAAGATAGATCAAGTGTTCACTTATATATATAAAGATACAGCGATGATTCCAGAATAAAACACGTATCTTCATTGGCTAATGGCTTCTTGGAAATTTACTGACACAGACCTTTGAAATAATCAATATTTCACAGGACAGCCAACAACGAAATGAGCCACAGCTGTAACAGTCAGTTGCAGAAGTTCATATATACTGCAGCCAAAGATCAGCAGAGAAGAGGGAGTTTTGTCCCTCTGTTTCCTACCTGACACCTAAGGCTGCATCTGACCTTGACATTCAGTGTTTCTCTTTTCTTTAGTTCCTTTCAGTGGTAGAATTATATTTTCCTTACAATGCAATACCAAAATAGTTTCTTTTAGGGATATTTTCCCTCGCAAATCCTTTTCCATGAAGATTACAAAGATAAAGTAGAATCTAAAAGGCATGGAATAGGTCTCACATCAGCAATAGCTGTACAAATAGGAGGTGACTGTCTTCTCTTTTTAAGTCTTGGGATAAGAAAAGGGAGATGGACTGTCTACACTTTCTCTTTCTTCAAATTCCAGACTCTTAGGTCATTAGTAAACAGGGTGATATTGCATCTCTGCCACAGTGGGTAAAGTTTTACAGTCCATGTTTAGAAATGAATGTCCATGAATATGGAGTTAATTTACATCTCTTTAAAGGCATATGATCTGAATTGAAGAGTGCAGATGTTAATGATAACAGAAATCAATGAGACTCTTCCTGGAAAGGATGAAAAGTTTTGTCCTCACTAGTCCGCTGTTCTGGACGGCTTTGTTGATTCACTCTTTGCGCGATTCATCTAGCTAATTGATAGTTTTAAGTATACTTGCAAGTATACTTTTTATATTTCTCAGAAATATTCCTCAAGGGTGCTTACTGACAAATAACAAGTTAAGCTGCTAACTAAAAAGGAGTGAGGACACAGTATCTATGAATGGGCATAACACATCTGGTGAAAATATGTTACAGCTAGAAATGTCAATGGTCCATTCTACATGTATTTTTTAAAAATGCGGTACAGAATATATACAAGTATCAAAGACCTATCTACCTATAGATGCAACATCAAGGACAAAGACAAAGTAAAAAATGGCATCTGACATTAGAAGTATTATAAACTGTTGTGTTCTCTTACACAAGGAAAAAAAGGCGGGGGGGAAAGAATGCCCTCGAATTCTGGAGTCACTTATTCTGCTGAATCAGAACCTGAACCTGGAGAAATCCTCTCTGACGGGTAAAGGGGTTATTAGGTCTCCAGGAAGAGTGCTCCACAGCTGTGGTTGTGCTATGGACTTTACCAAAGGGTGGGCAATGAGGTAGATCCTGCTTGTAGTGACACAGGACTTTGCAGGGTCATCCTTCTCACAGAAAGTTAGCCAGAAACACCTGTGATTTGCTTTCCATGCTAGTCTTTCACTGACTCTGCTCATGGGTCGTCATCCTTTTCAGCCTGGGATGTTTCATAGAAGTCCTGAATTACAGAAATCAGCCTCGTGAATCTAACGTTGTGAGACACACTTCATAGAGCAAAACTCTAGGCTTAGTCTTTAAATCCTTGATTTAATTGTTACGTGGTATAGTATGAGTGGACCAGCTTTTCAGATGGCATAAATTAAAGCAAGATTTAAACCGAATGGAGAGCTGGCCCCCATGACTGGAAGCAATAAAAACCAGGGGGTCCTCATCTAAGCTGGAACAGACCAGACCTGATGTGGTGCTGCCTTCTCCCACACTGCCACTGCACCCACCACAGTACAGAGTGAATAGGATCTCTCCAGAGCTGCAGAAATTACTCAGTTATTCTACATTTGGGGGGTGGAAGAGTCTAACAACAAGTTGCCATTAGCATCCATAGTACCTATAGATTATGGAGGGACTAACAGCTGGAGGATCCTCTGCTCTGACACCTCGCTCCCTCTGGAAAACCATGAATTTGGGGATGAACACCGGGCGGATGGTCAGCCACGGCACTGGAAACCACACAGCACTCACCGGTAACTGCTGCCACCTCAGGGTTCCAGCACAGTGTGACACCCCACGAGGAGCCAACGCTCTTGCAAATGAAATTCCCGCATGTTGTTGGGTCCCCTCACCCCAACGTGTCCTAAAGATCAGATGATACAACAACCACTCGCAGAGTAGAATACATTTATGAAACGCTAATGAAACTCACAGAGTCACAGCAGGAAAGGGGAAGATAAAATGCGTTTAGTGCTTAAGAAGTTGCTAAATATTTGGGTAGGGCAGTGGGATTCTTCTGGCACTTTCTATCCTCCACATGTAAATTGCCTTTAAAAACTGATTCAACCCCAGACATGTTCAATGCTATTTCAAACAAGAGACAAACTTAAATATTAAGTTGTGAGCTTATGAAAGATGAATAAGAGAGGAAGATGAAGGGATGGAAAGCCAAGTGAGTAGGAGGCAAAAGAAAATGGCAAGGCTGGGAGATTTTTTTTTCAAGTTTGCCATGGAAAGCAAAGCAGAGATAAAAGCTGCAGGAAAGCTCACTTGCTAAAAGACCTGTTATAAGAAGACTTCCTCAAATCTCTAACCTAAGCTAGCTTTTCTGGATCATCAATACATATGGCTGCCATACGGTCCATTTACACCCACAGGCTGGGTTTCTAGTGTCTGGGCTGACTGCTGGGGAGATCAGATGGCCTGATCCATATTACACTTCAGGGTGGAATAACCCAGGGTGCTGGGGCTGGCTTTCTCTCATGGTCTGCCTACGAAGTAATCTAGTCTGTATGGAATTTCAAGGGGTGTGGTGAAAATCACAAAAAATCCTATCTCTAATACTTTTATTTTGCTTCAAGGCAAATTGTTTGCAAAAACTTTCCTTTTGATTTCTGTTATCCAAATAATTCCAGCTTAAATTGGAACTCAGCTATTAATCTGATAATGACATGGCTGAGATGCATTCTCTGACGATTGATCTCAAATGACTTACAAGGTTTTACTTTACCTCATTGTCTGCATTCCTTTCCAGCCAGGAGTTCTGTCAGTATTTAACGCACACAGAAAACCCCCTCAAATGTAAGTATTAAGATGATTACTATGTACCTGGAAATATCCTTTAATTTTAATTTTGTTTTATTTTATTTTTAGCTTCAAAGCTTTCCCAGGAATGAACACCTGTCTTTCACAGCATTACAAGAAATAGTCAGGTACCTCAGATGCTTTGTTGTGTCAAGTCCTCTAATGGGGACACTGTGAGTATAAGTCACATTTTAATTAATGATCAAAGCAAAGGACACCTGTAAATTTTGGTTCAGTTTCTTCAGTTCTTTGATATCAGGTTTATCCATTAGAAAAAGACTCCTTTGATGCATATCCTGCTGACACAAGGTATCTTTCATGCCTAGATGCCACGGTGACTGGAGCCTTACAAATGCTGAAACAGAACAAGATGAACAGAATACTATGTTTTTCCCCTGTCCCATGTATCAGTTTAAATCTTACCTCTAAAAGCAGCAAAACTAGCCATCCTGTACAGTTTTCTTTTACTCTCATGACTCTAATTTCCATTGAAGACTGCAGCTACTTTAGAAGGTGCCATTAGGAGGTCTTGTTAGGGTATGGCCCTGAGGATTAGTGACAGATTTGTGCAAACTTTGCAGCCTGCTCACTGTCCAGACCAGCACCAAGACGCTGCTGGGGAAGGAAGGGACAGGGAAATGCCAGCCCCTGAGACTGCCTCCCCTCTTCCACTGCAAAAAAAATGGTGAGAAACCCCTGTTCAAATCGCCATTCATTGCTAGGGGGACTGAGAAAAGGGTTAAAGTACTAGCTCAGCCACCCCCATCAGCCAGCGTAAGCAGTGCACCCAGTACAGGAGGGACAAACCCTCCATCGCATGGACGTGGTAACACACCCTCCTGCGCGGAGGGGATGCAGAACCCACTTTCAGGCTTTGCAAGTATTGGAGGGGGGAGGTGAAGGGTGGCTGGTCATTGTTAAATGAAAAAATAATAACAGAAATATCACACGGCTTCACCTAAAAGATCAGTTTGAAAGCTAATGATCATTTATCATGGGGCTTTCTCACCCAAAAAGGTGGCATGTGGCAGAGAGATCAGTGTGACATGCAGTAATTGAGGCCAGATCACATCAACAACACAGCTACTTAAATAAAGCCAGAGTCAAATCTCTTCCTCAGAAAATACCTAAGTCCTGTAGGTAAGAAGCCCTAAAGTTCAAAAAAAGCCTAGCATTTTAGGTGCCTGAATTTTGGAAGCCTATTCCAAACTAAGTCTAAAGACTCAGAGAATGTCATGCAATGATTTAAAAATAAAGTATGCACACATATTGATGACAACTATATGGATTCTTTGCCTAACTTTGCCTATCCAAAAACTAGGTAACTAGCCTAAATAAGTCATCCAGGTTTCCTCTACAGTCAAATGTGAGCAACAGGTGCGTTCAGAGTGCAATGGCCTCTGTCACGGGAAATGATTCACGCTCCAGAGGTGCCTGACTTTATACAGAGAAAATTGAACACTCAGTGACTAAAGTGAAGTTAATCCCATTGCAAAGTAAATGTAAGCAATTTGCAAAAGGAGAATTTAGCTGAAAAGACAATTGGTTTTCAGAGGGAAGAAAAAGGATTTTATCTTAGCTAGATCCAGTTTGTCTGCCTTTAGCTGTCATTTGTTTCTTTAAACTGAGTTTCAAAGGAAACTACACTCCAAAAGTTGGTAAGTAAAATGTT
The DNA here is from genome assembly GCF_000690835.1 of Fulmarus glacialis. Classification (NCBI taxonomy): domain Eukaryota; kingdom Metazoa; phylum Chordata; class Aves; order Procellariiformes; family Procellariidae; genus Fulmarus; species Fulmarus glacialis. The sequence continues at coordinate 54,169 of NW_009193275.1, forward strand.
TATCTACCAGAAATGAGTGATTTCTGTTTGCTTTCCTACATGAAAACCGATGTGCAATCCTTTGTAGAGAAAAGCTTTGACTAATGTGATAGCAAACGCATCAGCATAACTTCACACAAAATAACTCCTGGAAAGGACAAAGATTGCCAGAAATACTCCCTCCCACACCTTGCAGATCTTACAGACTGTTTCAAAGGATCTGGAGGGTCAAGGTGAAACATCAAATTCTCAGAAACAGCACTATAAAATCAAACATAAAACTTCTGATTATTTCAGTGTCAGAAAACCATCAAATCAGACCCGAAGCAACACAGGAACATCATATGCTTTACACATCATCTGCTTTGCTGTATGTCTGTCTCTACCTGCAAGGGAAGGAAGGAATATACTTAAAAAGGAATAGAGGAGAGAAAAAGGGTAGAAATATCTCTCTACATGTCATAGTTGGGAGCGGGGAAAGTAACCTTGCAATATGTCTTTAGAAAATATTTTCTGCGTTCTCTTTCCTTAACTGGAAGATACAGTATTGAACATCTCCCCGTCTAGACCCTCCCTCCTGCAGTACCTCAGGGCTTTGCAGTCATCAGGGGATTTACCTTCCCCGCATCCCTGTTGATGTAGGAAAGTATCATTATCCTTTTTTTACAGATGGAGGACCATGACACAGGAAAGATTTAAATATCTTCCCCAAAGTAACATAAAGTCTGAAGTTAAGCCAAGAGTTGGGCCCTGTTCTGTTGCATCATAAGCCAGTAACCTACTCACTAGACCATCATTCCCATTCATCTTGCCCTAACCTGAATCTTATAGCCAGTAAATTGTGCCTGTTCTTTTGCCAGGGACTCCAGTAATGTTTTGCATAGTTATTGTCACTAGTCCAACAGACTGCAGACAACACTTTGTAGATATTAATTCTTTTGCTGGTAAAGCTGCACCCCTGACCAGAGTGGGCTTAATACCTAATATAGGGCAGTTCAGGAATTTTTCCATGAAACTTTGGGAAAAAATGATTTGTTATAACCAAAATTTTCCACACCGTCTTGCCATGTTCAACACAAGTTTTCTGCAGAAGAGCTTGTGAACCTTTAGAAGGAATTGCTTTTCAGAGAGATTGCTCGGTTCACATCCTGCTGATCAGGGCACTCTCCCAGGGTGGGATAGGCTTGGTTTGTGTCCCTGCCCTGCCTCTGTGCTGGTTTTGGCTGGGATGGAGTCAATTTTCTTCATAGTAGCTAGTGGGGGCTTTGTTTTGGATTTGTACTGAAAACAGTGTTGATAACACAGGGATGTTTTAGTTGTTGCTGAGCAGTGCTTACACAGAGTCAAGGCCTTTTCTGCTCCTCACCCCACCCCACCAGCGAGTAGGCTGGGGGTGCACAAGAAGCTGGGAGGGGACACAGCTGGGACAGCTGACCCCAACTGACCAAAGGGATATTCCACACCATATGACGTCATGCTCAGCATATAAGGCTGCGGGAAGAAGAAGGAATGCGGGGATGTTCAGAGTGATGGCGTTTGTCTTCCCAAGTCATCATTACACGTGATGGAGCCCTGCTTTCCTGGAGGTGGCTGAACACCTGCCTGCCGATGGGAAGTAGTGAATGAATTCCTTGTTTTGTTTTGCTTGCGTGCGTGGCTTCTGCTTGACCTGTTAAACTGCCTTTATCTCAACCCACAAGTTTTCTCACTTTTACCCTCCCAATTCTCTTCCCCCCATCCCACCAGGGGAGGGGGGTGAGCGAGCGGCTGTGTGGTGCTTAGTTGCTGGCTGGAGTTAAATCACAACAGCCTGATACAGAGAAAGTAGGTTTTGCAGCCCCCATGAGCTACTGGCAGTTTTGGCATAAGGGTCTCTTGCTTCTGAGTAAAAATATGAGTTTCAGGTTCATCAAAGTAAAATCAGTACATGTTTCTAAACCCTAGAAACTAATTAGAGGATGGACAAAGTGGTGGCTAATAGAGCTCCCTTATCTCTGCCTCCACAATGAGGCATGTTTAATCTAGATCTGTAAGGCGTTTAGTCTGATGGGTTTAAATAGTTCCTGTTCTTGGAAAATAATAGTGTTGGTAAAGATATTCATACTGTCAGTTCAATTTATTCTTTGTTTTGCTGATAAGCCCTGATCTTTCAATTGTCTGCATTGCGTATATGATAGTCTGCTCCCAGGCTCCAATCTGCAGTAACTAACTAGTTCTTTTAGCCAGAAACCCAGGCAGGGAAGAGAGATGACTTTGCTGCAGGGTTGCACACTACCAGCAGTACAGATGCAGTTGTGCCAAGCTTCTCTCTCCCTGCACAGCACAGACCGAGCCAGTCCTTCAGCAGTATCCTAGCAGGACTCACAGTCCTCACCTTGCGCTCGGAGGTCACTGTCTCAGCAGGCTGCTGAAAAATCCCAAGTCCAGAGGCTGACAAGCAGCCCTCCTGCTGTTCAGCTACCTAGCTTATTGACTCCAACCCAAGGAAAAAAAAAACAAAACCCCAAAAGTCAAGATTTCTCAGGGCAGAGAAAGGGAGCAGGGTCTCAGAGGAGACTCAACCACTTTCTTGTGTAGACCACAAAGGAACATAAATGAACCCACTAACAGTATTTCTGTCCAGAGGCATAGGAGTGACTCTCAGAGGCAAGGGCTCAACTCCCTGCTCTGTTGCAGACACAGTGCATGACCACTCCTCATTTGTTACGTGTACACAAATACTATTCCACCCAGACTGACAGTAACCTCTGTACAGCTTCAAGAAATGTGTTTGCACAGGTGGGGTTCAATCCTTGGAGGGTGCCTCTAGCTGTTGCTGTTGCCCAAAAACTGTGAGGAGCAAGCATGAATTCATGACTTGGGTCTGCAAATGGATAGTTTGAACTATTCTAAGGCAAACAAAAATTTAACTTTTGGGGGGGTTTGTCCTGAAATACAGAATTCCCCGCTTTGGAAGGAGTGGAGGGGAGAGGAGCATGGGGAGGACAGGGAGAGCTGTTTGGGTTTTTTTTCATGTGAATTGTTTTATGTGAACTAGTTCTGACTCCCTCATGAAGCAACACAGACCTGACAGACATGCAGTTTATCAGCCATGACTTCGATAATGAAAGAGGTGTTGCTAATTGAAACAAAGTGATTTTGCAGAACATTAATACCCTCGGAAGACTTGTATCTGCCCTTCATTGATCTAGGTAGGGAGATAGTGCTGAGCAGCATTGCCGTTAACCCAGTGGAAGCAGAGGTACTAATGTAAATGTGTGAGTTGGACCATAGCAATGGGGTTAACACATGCAACTGCACTGGCAAAATAATGCAGTAATGAAAGTTGAATTGCTGAAAAGGTAGTTTAAATGTCTGTCCTACATTGTCCTCAACAGCCAAAATCTGGTAAATTTTGTGACAAAATTGTTCACTGTCTCTTTTCCAAAATGGAGGGTAAATACCTCCTGCAGGGGCAGGAGCACAGAACTGTAGTAGTTGGGAGATCGTTGACACTCCCTTTCTCCCAACTCCCGTAATCCTGATTTCTGACAGTACACCATGGGCTGGGTGGTGATTCTGCCCTCCCTCATGGGAGATCCTGCATGGCTGGTTTGCGTGCAGCACCTTAACAGAGGGGGAAATTTCTGTATTCCCCTCGCTATACTTGACGAATCTTGGAAGAATCAGTGATGTAGGTTTTAAAGGCAGTGAGAGTCCAGAAGGATGGCTCGAGTCTTCCATCATACGTTTCAATGCACATCCCACTAACAAGAATAGGACATCAAATGTCGACCATCCAGCTCTGACCTTCCGAATTTTAATGTTATTTATAAGTATCCATGTCATTCCTACTAAAAGATTTCAGTTAACTTAAACTGCAAATAGACAGTAACGTCTGTCTTAAAAAAAAAAAAAAAGAAAGTACATTCCCAGATATCCAAAATATAATAGATTCCTGAGATTCACTCAGAAAGGCATGTTACACAATCCAAAAGTGTTATAATAGCCAGAAGGACTGATATTCCGCCTATATCCTGTCTCAAAGATGTTTGCTGAAGCCGTTTCCAAAAACAGTTCTGCCACAGCCATAACACAATGGAAAGCTGTGATCCTGCAGCTCATACAAATATGAATCAACTGGACGGAAGCCCTCAGTACCACACGCATACCTTTTGCACTCTTTGTGGAGTGCTGCTGTGTGCACACAGCTCCCTTCTTTGGGAGAAAGTGCAGGTCACCCGTAACACGGGGTGCAGAGCTGTATTTTTTTCCATGCCTGGCTGGTCCTTTCCGGAGGGCTGGGAATCATATGTCAAAGCTTTCTATACTGATGAAGAAAATCTTTTTTTCTTCTCCCCTTAGTAAGATGCTGGGAGTATCTCCATATTAGCCTTCTTATTTTTCTCATTTTACAGTCTTCTTCATTTATATCAAAATTCCAATTTGTCAACAGTAAAACTGAGTATAACTAATGAGGCACGGATCCAGGAGAAAGGACTTTATCATACCTTCAGAACAAAAGTGTTATTGAAATATAGTGCAGACTCTGATCTGAAACTGTAAAGGTCAATCTTTAAATAACCAGGTCTCCCGGGATCTGACCTATCCAGGGGCATTTTAGCTTTCACTGGACTTTCTTGTTCAAATTCAGCTCTCTGGAAATAGAGCTGTGTCCAAGAGTAAGTCAGCGGGGCAGGGCTATTCTTAGAATAAAGAGTCAAAATCTGCTTGTCTCAATACTCCTCACATTGTCACCAAAACCGAGGACTGCAGCTGTGGCTGCTGTTCCTGTTGTGCAGTACTGCAGCACAGCTGGCGTTTCATTCCCTACGCCCTATGATTTAGTCTAACCACATTCAAGACAGGAGGAAGTAGTACAATTCCCAGAGCCCTCCCACTCTCAAAACACACGAGTTGCCATCCTGCATCAAACACTGACGGGTGTAACTGACCATCAATTTTCCTATTGCCCGTAGAAATCGTTTCTTGTTAACCCTGACTTGGATTCTGCCAGGTCCTGACAAAATCTGGGAATGGGATGAATCTATACCTGACACGTATGTGCAGGAGGTGAGAGGACAAAGAAGGTAGAGGAATGGCAGGTCCTCAAGGTTCTCAAGGCGTTGGAAGGAGTGGGCATAGCGAGCAAGCAGCTCTAGGAATCCCAGGTCACCCGTAAAGGACAGCAGAGAACAGCACGGTTTTCTGAAACTCACATTAGGGCAGCGCGATGTAGAAGAGGCCAAGGAGTTGCAATGTTTTGTTCTGGGAAAGGGGAGGAGGGGTTAATCTCCAGCCCCTGTTTCCTCTCACAACATCACAGGTGTGCCTAAAGAGCAGTGTTGACAAGGTAAGTGCAGCACAGCAAATGGATGAGCTATAATTATTCCTAGGCAGATTGTAGATTTAATTGCCCAGAAAATCATTCAAAAACCCTCTGGACTGTTCACATCTTAAGGCCTAATGCTGAATGGCCCTTTTGTAGCTTCAACCTGAAGGTCATGCATGAAGTCAGCTAATCATGTTCAAGATGAGGAGGCTCTGACTGCCACATTTGTACCCTATTCCACTCCTCTAGAGGAGTGCCCAGACAGAAGGCAACAAAAAGCCTGTACCATTACAAAGCAGAATGCTTTAGTTTGTTGTTGTTACTAACACTTTGTCTATAGTTTTTTGAAGATCTCTTATTGTTTTGGATTAACTCAGAGCTAACATACCTGCAAAACATATTCTCATTTGCAGAGAGAGTCACTTTAGTCACTTGGCTGACTCTTCTGAAAAAGATATCCATTTTTTTGCAAGGGTGGTTTTGTATCCAACAAGTCCTTGGTAGCATGCTTAACAGGCATTCTTTGTAAAGCCAGCCCTTAATTGCTAGTTTGTTCATAAATATACAGCGAAATGAGACATACATAGTCTATGTAATCTAGAACCCATTTAAGTCAATGGAAAAACTCCTATTGACTTTCGTCAGCTTTGGAAGGGCCCCAGCGTTATCCCAGCGAGACCTTCAAAGGCTTTGAGTTTCCAGTGTTGTCACCATGGTCCAGTCATTACCAGAGAGAATATGAAGATAACCCCAGAAGATTTGCTATTTTTATTGTTGCCACATTAAGAAAAGAAAGAGAAAAAAAGAAACAGACCAGAAATACACTGTGCAAAATTGTAGGTCTAGTCCACATTGAAAGATTTCAGAGTAATGAGTGCTTTCTTGCCTTTCATTCAAGGCCAAGACTTACTCAGCAGTTCTCATTGCTATTAAATCAGCAAAACCTAAAGCTTTGCATAATTTTCAAAGGAATTCATCAAAAAGCCTCATATTTTTAAAATCACAAAAATAGTCACAATTGTTACCATGTTTCCCTTGGGTCTGCAAGGGCAATGAAAATATAACCATCAATATAGCCATATTAATTACAGCAGAAAATAAGGAACAAGGAAAATGATAACTTGCTGTTATCTGTAGGCTGTAGGCAAAGGTGAGAACTATGCCTATGTCCCCTTTCTCCCAGGTTAATGTGCTAACCACTGAACATCACTTTTTTACAAAGCTATAGCTTTAAATTCTCTGTGTCCTTTAAAAGTACACAAAAGCTCTATAAAATCATAAAGAATAAAGCAAATGTCAAGGTTTTAAGAAAGGTACCTCAAAGCATTTTCATTATCTCAGAGGGGAAGCATTCTTGATGTCAAACAAGTGAGCTTTCTGTTGCCAGTGAATTTATATTTGACCATATCTGAAATAGAAGGTTTTTGCTGTGGTTACAAACCTGAAAGTATTTCAGTGGTTTGCAGTAAACTGCAAAGAGTCCCTCAGTTCTGCAGCCTAACGCTGCAGTATGACATTGACAAATGTTAAACCAAAGCAGGGATTAAATACTATGCTTTATAAACCAGCACTCAAATCTCCAAGTAGTGGCATTTCATAATCCAACAGAGGGGGTCAACACACAGGAGGGTCATCGTGGAGAGCCCGACGCTTTCCCATGGCGGCAGCGTGAAATTCCCCGTTCCTCCCATCCATTCAGGATTTCTCAGCCACAGCCACAAGCCACTCGCTTAGCTGTGTGCCAGGACTGTGCAGCTGCAAAAGCAAGTGGAAAGCTTAGCCAAGTAGCTCTTCACAGGGCATTTAGACATATAATATTTTAGACTCGTGAGTGTGGTCTTTTAGACCAGACAAAACACAGAGGCAGCCTTTGCATATTGTGGCCAGCAGCACGCTCTGAAGGTTTCCTGATACTGGAGATGATGAAAAGTAAAGCACTGCAAATGTCATCAATGCATCATGACTCTCTTCTGACCATGATAGTTTATATTTGTTAACCTTATGTATGAAGCATAACTGAGGCCTGAAAAAGATCAGAGCTGCATTATGCCTTGTTATTCAGACAGACACACAGAAACAAAAGAAAAAGAAAGTGGAAAAATCCTGCATGCTTTTTTCTATGGCTATAACTGTCAGTCTGAGAAAGATCCTATTTTAATTACATACTAGGGAAGCAGTTTTATAGTGGAATTTCCAGAGTTTATGAATGGGACTGTATGATGTGGTTGCTCACTGTACCCAGAAAATTGGAAGGACCTTTCCAGTCCCATGTTCCCTTTGCCCAAGTCAGTTCAGCACAGTCACCGTCCCCGTTCCTCTCCTGCACCTTCACGTGACGTCTGGTCTCTTTAGGAACTTTCTGTATTCCCTACTTCTCCTCCCTCCTTGAACTCACAGTGAATTACTCTCCCATACACTTTTCCACATATTTTAAGCCATCACAGACACCGAGAACAGATTTATTTGAGGCACAGTTATACTTCTCCAGAAGAAATCCAATTCTCAATGAATAATCTGTGATGATGGTTTACTACGTGTGATATAGGACCAAAGAGTCATACACCATAATAAGGAAAGCTGTTCATCTCCTTATGATAAACGATTTTAATACATGCTTACTGTCATGGATAAATTGGTTTTGAGTGTGGAAGAACAAGCTGGGGTGAAAGAGGGGATAATGAAGATTTCTGGACCTTATAGGACCTAGTAAGGATTTTTACAAATCCCAGTTTGTTCTTCTAATGTTAGTGAAGCATAACTGAGTGTGAGAACTTGAACATGATGTATCTACTTTCCTATAATCACCTTGAACCAGAAGACTTAGCTGCACATGATGCAGAATGTGGACTGAGGCCAGTATCTCCAAATAAGGCTTCCTGTTAAGTTCACTAAATCCTATTCTAGGCAGTTAAATAAATTCGCTCTTTCTAGAGGTGCCAATTCCTGCATATTCAAAGATAATAAACAATCAGCTGTATATTTTTTGAGAGAGAGAATTTTAAACTCCATGTGTATGTTGACTTTATCCTCCCTAATGAGTTTGCATCAAAACAATCTTTCTCATAGAAACACTGCTGAATCATTGACTTCAGAGAACATTTAAGTCTTCTGGCAGGAACATGACATGGTTCCCTAAAATTATTTGGTTAAAACAAGCCAAGTGATAATAGATACCACAAAATTTCCAATTCTTGTTATGATTCATGGCCCTCATCTTTTTGGTTTTTTCCCGTTAGGAAGCCAGAGGTAGAGAAAGCCAAGATATTATTTCAATGATATAAGTGAATCTATCAGATCAGCAGCCAGAATATCCTGCTGCAGACGGACTGCCTGTTGCTGACACTAGCAATACGTATATTGATCTGTGTTTCAAATCTAGGATTTATTGAAAACCTGTCAGGCAGTTTTTCCAAGGTCTGAGCATATCATATACTCGGGGTACTGAACTCCTCGCAGGTATCCTGTGGGATTGTTTAACTTTCTCCAGAACAAAACTTCTCGAGCTTAATTCTCACACCACCTCTCATGGGGAGCTGTACTTTGTTTTGCAAGTTCAGTGTGACAGTGAATGACGGAATTGAGGCAGTGGGGTATGTATTTTGAGACCTTTCCCAGTGAGGCTCACAAGCGTATTTTAAAATGGACCAGTGACATCATTTAACTTTCAGGTCAGCAACCTTTTTCTCTTTCTTTTGGCTTCTGCAGCAAATAGTCTTTGTCTTTCTTCTCTTCAGATTCAGAGTGTGGAGAATACTTAGGGAATGTGTATAGTTCCTGCTGCCACACATAAATCTGATGCTTCATACATAAATATGATGCTTACGAGCACATTCATGGAACACTATCTCCACCTCCATTTTTCAACATTTTAATCTTCATGTATTCAAGTAAAGATTATTGCTGAATTCTGTAACATGAGACTGAGATTCTTCTGGGCCTTTCTGAAGTGCTCAATAGTCTGTATAATGTATTTCTTGCACCTTATTAGAAAAGAAGAAATATTTATTGAAATTATATGTTTCACCTTTGGAAACCTATAAAAATAGACACACTTCTGTATGCTACAATTTTATATAACAATATCTCATTTTCATATGACTTTACAAATACAAATTATACATATATCTATCCATACATATACATTAGCATATGCACATGTAAACAAATATATAGCTTTATATAAAACCAGGTAACCCAAGGTTGTGTCCAGACCAAAGAGCCTTAAAAGATAATTCTGCTTTTACCAGAAACATCTCAATTTGCCTTTTAATCTGCCTTGCTTGGAACATATACATATATGTGTGTATTAAGATATATTTTAATATAGATATAAATATGTACATATATATACACACAATATATGGGTTAATCTTACATATTATACATGTTTTTAAAATCCTCAACATGTGAGACATGCAGCTTCCTGTTTGCATGAGCAGGGGCTTCATTATCAACCATGCTAAACTTTGTTCTTTCCTCCAGAAGATAGAAGAGTTCACATAAGCCATGTAAACAAAGCGTGGCACTAACACGACCTGTTCACATAATGTCACACTTATCTGATGTCACCATCCATCTACTTCTGTGTTTAATCTGTCAGCTCTCCAGGACGGAGTGTGTCTGGACGCCCTGTGCCAAGTGCTCCGTGCACTAAGTCTCTGCACCACCCCGCTCTTGGCAGGTGCTGTGATACACAGGAGCACTGGCTTCATTTTCTGCCAAGTGTCTACATGGGAGACATGGGGTGGCGGTCACTCCTGTTCCTACTACTCCCTAGAGACAGTCTTGAATTGTTAACACACCTGAAAGATTTTCACATCACAGTTTTCTTTTCCTAGGATAGGTTGCTGTAATACATCTCTCAGTGGCATGAGAGATGCATCATCACTAGATCACTTCTCAGTCAGCAACTCCTTGCATTTGGCAAATCCCTTTTGTTACCATTGTACCTCGCTCCGGGTAGCCCAAGTCCTGCTAACCACGTTGACAGGAGGGTAGGGGAGGTTTTTCATTTGTGATGCTGAGGAGAAGGGGTTCAACCCAAAAGAGCGGGCAAGTTTCTTAAACCAGCAACCTGATGACTGCTCTGGCCACACTATCATTTATTACACTGTTTAATGCCAGTGCAGGCTTTCCCCAACGGGCAAGTGGGAGCATCT
>NW_009193275.1:64651-109062 GCF_000690835.1 Fulmarus glacialis
TCTGGGGGTTTTTCCCCCCTAAAATTGTCAATAACATGTTCAAACACTGAATGCTATAAACTAAGGTGTCAGGATATCTTAGGGTCAGTTTATCCCTGTAATATATGCTGAAAGTATTTCTTCTGCCTTTTACTATATTATACAGGTTCAACTTTTTTTTAATCTATTCCTTCATTCAAAAGAATAGGTATTAGGGCTGGGGATTGTAAAGCTTTTTTAATGCTATTTACTCCCAATCCTCTGTAAAATATTAGGTAGAATAAATATTTGTGCCTCCCTATTTAAGAGCAGGCTTGTATATGTTTTACCCTGCACTAGTATATGCAATGCTGAGAGACAGTCATGGTCACCAAGGTCACCTTCATTTCATTACAGGATTTCCTGCATTTCTCATTAGATTTATAATAGTTTGCAGTACCACACACCATGATTTCCATTGAAAATACTGGCTTATGGCCTATGTACAAAGTATTTTTTTCCAGTGATGGGAGAATATCAACTGTTCTCCTTAAAGAAAAAAGTAGCTGGTGTCACTACTAAAAGAAAATGCTTAAGAGCAAGAAGAAAATTTAAATGGAAGAAAAGAGGAAAGAAAAGGAAGAAGGGAAGAATACAGCTAGCTCTGGTACAGCTTGCTCATAGGTCTCAGCCGAGGATTATCGCTGTCTCTGGGCTGCACTGTGGGACACGAAGCGCTCCAGCCCATGTTTGCACAACAGGAGCCCACCTTGCACTGCTGCTGACACCCGGCACCCTGAGCGGGGGCAGAAGCGCTCATGCTGCGCTGACCCAGCCGTGAATCTGATCTTCCCACTTCAAAGGAGGAAGACTCCTGCAGAAGTCAGGCTGGGATTCCTAAACTGTTTTTCACACAACAGATGAGCAGCATTTGATAAACCAGAACATATAGTATAATTAGGCCTCAAATAGCATATACTAATTACAAACACAGAATTATGCACATTTCTAATGAGGGTGCTGGAAAGGGGCATAAGTAGAGGAACACCAGCAAGCACAGACGATCCCCAGCAGCCGCAGCCACGGTGCAGAGGAGCTGTGCCTGGAGACGTGATGCTACAGGGGAAGGGATACTGAGGAGGAGCAGGACAACCAAGCTCTTTGAAACAAAATTTTATAGTGTTTAGGCATTATTGCCACCAGGAACAGGCAAGGGGGAAGATTAGCCAGAACATCAGGCAGCACAGGCAGCACGGGGTCCAGCTCTCTCTAACAGCCTCACAACGTCATGTGCAGAAGATGGCAGAAAGGCTTGCAGTTGGGGGCACAGGCAAGGCACTTTCAGTGCAGCCTTTGTCAACAGATAGATAACATGGTCTGCTGAGGCCAGCTGTGGGTTTGCTAGGCACACCACAGAGCCTGTTAGCCCCTGGGAATCAAAGTTTGGGACCTGTGAAGAGCCCACAACATGCTCCAGCACAGCACAAGACAGGTCTATTCAGGGTAGCTCATATCCACCAGTCCTGGTACCGGCCACAGCCTGATGGTTTTTGCTGTGGCTTTACAGTACGTGTTGAACAGTAGTGAATATCAGCTCAAGGGAGGTTTAGACTGGACGTTAGGAAAAACTTCTTTACTGAAAGAGTGGTCAGGCCTTGGAACAGGATGCCCAGGGAAGTGGTAGAGTCACCATCCCTGGAAGTATTTAAAAGACGTGTAGATGAGGCGCTTAGGGACATGGTTTAGTGGGCATGGTGGTGTTGGGTTAACGGTTGGACTTGATAATCTTAGAGGTCTTTTCCAACCTTAATGATTCTATGATTCTATGATTCTCTTAGCTGGGGTCCAGAGTGGGACGGGGACCCTCAAAACCACCCCAACACATCAACTGTAGAGCAAAAAAGGTGAGGATCAGCAAAACTGGGCCTGAGACACAAAAGTTTATTCTTCAGCATCCCTGTGAATAGTGTTGCTCCATCCAGATCAAGTTGGTCAGAGGGACTTACCTGCTTTCAGGAAACCCTGAAGGTCTCATAATCAACTATCCAGCATGAGACATCACTGCGATCCCCTTGCCACACCTGCCCCTTGCACCGGGGCCAGGGGTTACCACCAGGAGGCCTTTCTGTCCAACCCTTCACCAACCCTTTCAGATCCAGAAGTAAAACTGGTATTTCAGTTTGTGTTCAGCATTACTCTCTTCCTTTGCCTTACCCAATAACCTGCTTTCCTGAAGGTCCATTTGCATCCCATCCTGAGGTCAGTCAGGTGCATGTCTTGCTCTAGCAGTGGCATAAATCCTACGTGTGACTGTGTGGGTGCTGTTACCTCCTGTTATGACCCTCAGAAGAGGGTTTACCCACACAATGTGAGGAAGTAAACACAGAAAAACCCACAGAGAAGATGGAGATCAAAGTTAGTGGTAGGATTACTAGATTTTACAATGACTATATAGTTCTGGAATACACAGAGAAATTAATAACCTGTATGTTTTAATACAGGACACAGAATTCGAGACAGGAAATCCCATATTACATGTCATGTCTGGCAATCATAACGCTATTCTAGGAAAAGCAAATTTTATGCATGAGTGTGCCACAGAATTCTTCTCTGATGCTGAGTAAGTTGCTCTGAGCAGATTTTCCCTCATCCTGTGTTCCTCGATTTTGCATCCTTCCCATTCCCCTCAGGTTGCCTCCATCTCTTCATTGCTAGGGTAGCAGAAGGAAGAACAGCAGGAGCAGAGGATATTAGACCTTGCTATTAGATGCTGTGCCATGGCCGTACGTGGTAACAGGAGGAGAAATTATAGGGAAAGTCATGTTCTTCTCCTGTAGCCTTGGGACAGAGGATGCCCAGTGCAGATGGCATCTTTAGAAACCCAAGTGCCAATTTCTGCCAGGTCACTGCTGAGAAAATAAGAACTAAGGTTTCAAAAACACATAACTCGGCCAAATCTGGGCACGTCTTTACAGATAGGAAGAAAAATGTACACTGTTTGTGATGAAATTTCCAAAAGACCTCAGGCTGAGGTCCTACCCCACATGGAAAATATAAGTGTGCTCAGGCCTTTTGACATAAGTAGCTGAAAAATGGAGTCTTGTAATGGAAAACCTTAAACCAAAGAGACTTTTACTTGCCTTGCTCATATTAATTATATTAAAATAGAGGCCTTATACAGCACTTATTATTTGTACTTCAGGTTGTGGTCAATTTTTAAGCACCATTAGACTGAATTTAGAGGAGGGAAAAAAGCTTTTGTATGAAGTAGTGAAGTAATTTACACAAGATCTCATGTGAGGTTGATGGCAAAACCAGACACAAAAATGATAAGTGGAATCCTGCACTGAGGAAGGTAAAAGGAAATTTTGCCACTGATTTCCACAAGATCAACCTTTCTATACACGGTCACCCACTAATAGCCCAGATTCATTTTGCCCATCCATGAAAGACAGCTGACTCTCACATGAAATGCAAAGGCTTTTTTAGCAGTATTCCTCAATTTAGGACAGGTAGCAATAAATAATGTTTTTATTTAACTGAAATGTCAAAAGATATTTTATTTAAACATGTGTAACTATTCAAACTGGAACATGGCCAGGTCACTACAGTTAGTGTCCCTCTTTCGTTATGCAAAGACATTTCTCCCTATTTAATGCTGAGTCTCACAACTCCAAATCAGAGGAACTAATTAAACTCTTAAGGAAATATAAACCAAAACCTTAAAAACTAGATTTTCCTGACTTTCCCTTTATAAAAGGGAACCTGCCATGTTTCCAATACATTCAAAAGTTTTTCTTGCATTTAGAGGGATAATATTCTTTTTTTTATGGAATTTGTACGAGGTTCTGAAAGAAATGCCCTATGCATAGGAAGTCCATATGGTACAATTACTTTGGCATGGAACCAGAAGGTCTTTCTGGTTTGATCTTTAACTTCTCTTGAGCCTATTAAATAACTGCTAAACTCTATTTCTAGCCAGTTAAACTCCTGTACTGGGTCAGAAGCTATTTCTCACAATAAAAAAAAAAGTCTAATAATAACTTGTGATGGGCAGGTAGTGAAATACCTCTTTCTTCCACTCTTGGAACTTGTGGGTACCTCCAAAATACTTGACAAATGCCTGGTAACCAAATCTGTCTAATATCTCACTGTTCACTGATGTATCTGATATATTTGCAAAGCAAAACATTAAAAGATATAGCCAAGACTGCCGCAAGATATTATGAATGCACAAAACCTTCACCAAATTAAAAAAAACAAGACACCGTCTCTAGACCACACAAAGCTTTTTGATCTCTCCTACTGCTGCCACAGAGCCAGAAATCTGGGTCTGGCCCCTGCCTGTGTGGGAAGGCAGAGGGCTCAATGCAGAGCTCTGGGAAGTGCCATACTGAAATACCTGGTTATCTGCAATCTCCTCCCAGTGCCAGGGACGTGCGCAGGAAGAGGGGGCGGTTGGCACGAGGCTGTGCTCCAGCAACATGACTGCAGCGTAACAACTGCAGAAAGGATTTGCTAGCCAGGAATCATTAGGGTAGCCCCAGGGACAGGGATGTCCTGAGCCACCTCCCATCCAAACTTACAGTCCACACAGTCTGCCAGCCAGTCTAAATCTGTGAGAGCAGCAATATAGAATCACAGAATCATAGAATAGTTTGGGTTGGAAGGGACCTTTAAAGGTCATCTAGTCCAACCCCCCTGCAATGAGCAGGGACATCTTCAACTAGATCAGGTTGCTCAGAGCCCCGTCCAACATGACCTTGAATGTTTCCAGGGATGGGGCATCTACCACCGCTCTGGGCAACCTGTGCCAGTGTTTCACCACCCTCATTGTAAAAAATTTCTTCCTTATATCTAGTCTAAATCTACCCTCTTTTAGTTTAAAACCATTCCCCCTTGTCCTGTCACAACAGGCCCTGCTAAAAAGTTTGTCCCCATCTTTCTTGTAAGTCCCCTTTAAGAACTGAAAGGCTGCAATGAGGTCTCCCCAAAGCCTCTTCTCCAGGTTGAATAACCCCAGCTCTCTCAGCCTTTCTTCATAGGAGAGGCGTTCCACCCCCCTGATGATTTTTGTGGCCCTCCTCTGGACCCGCTCCAACAGGTCCATGTCTTTCTTGTGCTGAGGGGTCCAGAGCTGGACACAGCACTGGACGTATCCTATGGTCTTAATCACCCAGGAAATCCTGCAGGCATCATGAACGACTTCTGATAAGCAATATTAGCACATTAAAGAGAGGAAGGGTAAATTAAGTAAACACTAACTCTCATGAATCTAAGATTGTTTAAATAAGCTTGCAAAATACTCTATTTTTAAAGGCATTAAAGTGCAACTAGATTAATTTTCTTCATTTGAAAATCTTGATGTATTCCTGAAGATCTGGTAAAGGTTTTTACATGTACCCCTGAAAGAAGAACCTGAATTATTCTTTGATGTTACATGCCAGGAACACGAGAGGTCTAGGTTAGCACTGTGAGGGTTAAAGAAGAGATCATAGTATGAAAAAAAGAATAAACATTAGGAGTGGCAAATTTACAGAAGCCTTATGCCTGTCTCTCTCATACAAGTATTTCTTGATATTGCTGCAGATTATATGTAAAAAAATAATAATCCTAGTACAACATCGAGGCTCAATTTGTGTATACTCAAACTTGAAAATGACAAAAATCAAGGAAAAATTTTCTCCCTTCTAGCACCAGGTCATCTTAAAACAAAAGAAGCAGTGTTCAGAAGAAAAGATTTCTGGGGAAAATGGCTTCTTCTTTGAGATGAATATATCTGTCATAGTCAGGAAGTAAATTCTATTGCTGCAGAAATTCTATTGGCAGAAAGTTTTCTTCTCCATCTTTGCTGAAGAGCCAAATTCGAATTTGCATGGCCCAGTATACAAACCCTTTGCAGCTTGTACTCTTCCAAGGAAATTCACTCCGTCATCTCACACTACTAAACTGACCTGCACTCTCTGCATACCAAACCCCTTTGTTGGTCCATGGAGATAATCTCCTTGACTGATTTTATTACAGGCAGAACGCTCATTCAGGAAAGACATAATTGGCACACAACGATTAAACATTTTAAAGCTATTTGCAGTAAAAAAAATCTCCATATAGAAACTATGGAAAGATTATGTAAATAATTTATTTTAATATGAATCATCTAATGTTATGACTATGATCAATGGGGGAAACATGATTCTAAAAAAGCAAGATGACTAGAGTCAAGAGGGAAATAGTATATTCTTTTTTATATGTATAAAATGAACTCATAATTGAGCTAATCATGATAATAATATAGCAGATTCGGCAAATAGCATATCATGTTTTGTAATGCTAAAGAGGCCGTGCCACACTACCTTTTATTATCCAAAGAAGATCACAGATTTGTTCAGGCTGGAGGGGAATTCAGAAGGTCTCTAGTCCAACCTCCTGCCCAAAGCAGGGTCAAGACTGAATTCAGACGAGGCTGCTCAGGGCTTTGTCAGCCCTCTGTAAACCTCCAAAGTTGAGGTTTCTTGACCTCGTGAGGCAGCCTGTTCCAATGGCTGACTGTTCTCATAGTGTATCTTTTCTCCCCCCTTATATCCAGACATCCCCCCACCCCCCTTTAATTCAATTTCAATTCAACAAATCTCTTCTCTCTCCTCTGTGCACCACTGTGAAGAGATCAGCTTTGTCTCCTCAATAACATTTCCATAGGCACTGGGAGCTGCTGTTAGGTCCCGCTGAAGCCATCTCTCCTCCAGGTTGAACAAGCCCAGCTCCCTCAGCCTCTTCTCACAGGGTAAGTGCTCCAAGATCCAAACAAGCAAAAAGAACAGCATCCCAGGTGCAATCCTAGATGCCTTTTCTTCTTTCCCTGTGCCTTCAGGATCCAGGACTATTTCTGTATGGAACAAATGGCTTACACACCTCTGTGTACATATGTAGCCTGGAGGCTTTTTAATTTTCCTGTAAAATAATAAAATATTTTAAGTTACTAAATCACATAGTCCCTATCAAAAATAATTGCATCGCTACTTTGCCTGTCTTCCTATCTTCATAACCATTCTGATCACCACCATGTCAATGCTACACTGGATACAAAACCCCAAAAAAACCATGAGGTTTCTCTTACCTACTTTCAGCTACAATATGCTATGTATATGTAGGTGAACTTTAACTGTAAATGTTGGAAAGCAATCACTCTGTATGACACAGCTACTCTCCCTTTTCAGTCAAACTGCCTCCTCCAGACAGTAAGATATACCGTTATCAACCTTACTCAAAATATGAGTAAATAAATTAATCAGTAGAAAATTTCTTGTTACTGTAACAAAAGGTCGTAGGGGCATTTGCTGCATCACATTAGTCCCTTTACATCCAAATAGTACTGGTCAGCCTGTTTCCACTTTCACTTGCAGTAATTACTTCTGTGTCATGCAATTCACTGTGGAAGAAATGAGAGTGACCTACCTTCTCTTTCCATATCAAACAATAATTGCACTTTTTCCACTCAACCTTCCAGACCAGAGGAAAGCTTTCCTAATGTCCAGAAGTTTCCAACTGAATGGAAGGGTCATATCCATAGAAATTCAGCATCAGTTTCTCACAAATCCTGCTCAGTTTGTCATAGGTTATCAAAAGTAATAGATAAGCTAACATCCCCAATGGATTCCTCTCCAAAAAAGGTCAGCCATCCTGACCACAACTGCCACATTTCATTGAAACATTCAAAAATAGGTATCAGCAGCTTCCTCTGTGTACAATAAGAGCGGTCTAAATCAAGGCAGTTTCTTTTACTATAAAATATCTTTTTAAAAAGAACAAGAAATGTCTCTTCAGAATTTTTTCTCCAGTCAGTTTGGCTTTTTGCAAAAGGCTGACTCCATAAAGACCAGCATTATGTCATCGTCGTGTCTGATGGCCAAGTCTGCACTGTATACAAGGTGTTTTGGACACAGATTTTCTTCTCATCTTCACTTAAAGTGAAATCTCATTATAGTTTATGATCTGTGATTTACAAGTTTGAACTGAGTTAAGATCAATCTCAGCATATCATTTCTGATCCAGTCTAGGTACTCTGGTTCATGTAAGTCTCCATTGACAAGAGGCCAAGGTATGCAATCACTCGTTACCTATGCCATTGCCCCGTTGACGGATTACTATGAAAGAAGTTGGCTCCCAGGATCCTAAAGAGGCTCCCCTGTGTCAGGGCACCGTGGGGGCCAGGGACTCCCTGAGGGCCGGGAGCGGTGGGGGCTCCCCGGGGTGGCAGGGCCCAGCAGCCAGAGCCTGTCCCACCATCCCAGACAGGAGCAGGGCAGGCGAGGGGCAGCCCGGGGGGCTGACATGGGGTCCTGGGCTGTGGGCAGGTGGGGGGAACTCTGAGGAGGGCCGGGCAGGGCCATTAGAGCCGACGGTGCCCTCTGGGACCTGACATTCTGATACCATCCAAGAAGCTTGCCTACAGTTCAGCTGCTTGGTTTTTCTCTTTTAAGGAACATCTCTCAGCAGCACAGGAATTATGAAAGTCCCATTGCACTGCCCAAAGCTGCACTGTAACTGATAAAAGGTTGTGTTGTCTGACACTGGGGCTGTACATGGGTTTCAGATGATTGATGTTGATTTCTTGAACTTTACCTACCCTGCTTTTTGGCTGCTTCGGTTCCTGAACTACATCTCCCATGGCTGGCACTGGACTTCCTTTACTGACTCCTAGAAGAAAAGCCCCTTGCATAGATCTTACCTGGGCATTTCCTTCCCCTTGTCACCAATGCACTCACCCATTTCTTCCATTCTCAGCGTTACCTTTTCAGTCAGAGCTTGAAAATCCTCCTGCAGCTGATGCAGCAGATTCTCTGCCAGCTGCGAGAGGTCCCCGGATATATATAAGGATATATAATTTGTTTCTTTCCTACCTTTTGCACGTTCCACAGAAGGAGCCCAGCTCTTGGAGTGGGACATTGGTGGCCATCTGAGCTGCTCCCTGCAGGTATACCAGCAGCACAATGCAGGCCCCAGAAACACCATCATTAGGCTGGACTTCTGTTCAATTTGTTGGGTACAGGATATGCGCAGAGAGAAAAAGGAAATGGTATATACAGGTTTTTTACCCTCCAGAGAACTGGACTGCAGAATATCTCCTGCACTGAAGGCACCAATGCCATGATGCCCCAGAGCTGATACAGCAGATCTAACAGCCCCTCAACCACCCCTACTCTGCAAGAAAGATGGCAGGAGATTCTTCAGAGGTGTCACCCGGCTGCTGCTGTTTTCACCAACACAAAGACCTACTGGAGAAGTATCAATATACGTTGACATATCAATGCCCGTTCCTTCCTTGTTCCTTCCCTATCCCAAAAGATAACCTTTCTCCTCTGTACTACACTAGAGAGCAGTCCTAAAGCTGAGTCTTACCACCTGAATTACTACACTGTAGCCCACAGTGGCTATCTGAATCCAGATAGCTGTGAATGGTATCTTTTGCCCAGTCAATCATCTCTTGATTTAAAGCAAACCCAAAAAGGGTTGAGAGGAATAATTTCCACTCTAGCTATTCAGCCAGAAGGCAAGTTAAAAGACTAATAGATTCACCAAGAAAATTATTCTTCCATAGACCAGAGCTGCTCTGTACTTACAGTTAAGCTCCCTTTTAAGATGTTAAAATTGCAAATAGAACTAAATTAATATAAGCAGAATGGAAGGAAGTAAAAGTCTCAACAATATTTAACTCCACTGTCCATAATGACTGGATATGTTCTTCTGAGTGACCGTAAGATACAATCACTAATCATTGGAGAAAACATAAGAACATGACTTAACATCAAAATAAAGGAAGCAGAATGGAAGAATGCAGTAAAAATGCCTCAAAACATCAGAATAAAAAAATACTGGGCCTGCTCACATACCCTGATATGAAACAGGAATAAGTCTGTCAGGATAATGGTAATTATTAACAGGCTGATACACACAGGTTTTGAGTGAATAGAACTGGGCCGTTATTAACTGTACAGAGTTCACCTATCCCTCAGCATTAGAAACATCGGATAACGGAACTGGCAAGGGCTGGTGTTGTGTGAGCTGGAGATGAGCAGGAAGAGGATAGGGTTTGAACTTTACAAAATTATACAGTTCCTATTAAACTTTTGATGAGAAGTGGTAATTTTGGTCTGGCAAGTTCCTCACTTGAGTGTTATATACTCAAAACCACAAATGGTTTTATCTATGTCCCAATTTACCCAAATCCTTAATTTCAGGGGAATTTGATATGTATGACTTTGTCTTTTGGTTTTATTTTTATGTAGTCTGTAGCACTCTAACCCATAATATGTATATGCAATAGTTCTGACAGAGTGACCTTTCAAATTAAAGAGATCTTATATCTCCATGTATCTATGCTCCAGAATTCCATCACAGTACTCCCACTGAAGTTTTACAGCAGATTCCCACTGAAGTTCAAGTCAGTCAGTTTTTAGATCCAAAATCTTCCCCAAGAACTAGGTGTACAAAAGCAGCAGATCTTGCAGAATTTCAGGCCTCAGGATTTGCATATAACTCCATGGAAAGCTCCCCTTTGTTCTTGCTTCCACGGAAACTTATCTTCCTCTCAGCATCACTGGAGTGAGATCTTGTAGCAGAAGAGAGAAGAGTAGCATGGATTAGGTCAGTATTGTATTCTAATATCAGTGTCCCTGATTCTGCTGCTGTCCATGTACCCTGCTTTCACATAATAAACTATCTGAGCCAGAAGACCATTAGATCCCCTAGACATTTCTTCTGTTCTTCAACCAGTTACCCCTCTGTTGAGTTTAATATTTTGACTAATGTTTATCTTTCAGAAAAGCAGACAATTTCAAACCCACTTAGTCTCATTTTCTTCGGTCTCCACTTCCAGCTGAGGGTCCTTGTCTTCTCTCCATCAAAAAGCAGACAGTATTTTCCCCCTTTGAGGGTGCTAACACACTGAAATCAGGGTATCTCACAACATCTATTTTGGCAAATGCTTTGGCTTCCAGTCTCTCACCAGCAGGCCGTTTTCCCTGTCGCTCTTTGCTCCAGCCTCTGCAGTCTCACCTTTTTGAATGTGGACATGCCAAGATGGTACACACTATGCAATTAGGAGTAGCTCATTAGCTAACATGCACAGAAGTAAAATCATTGTTCTCTTTCCTACTCAGTCATCACTCCACTAGTCATATAGGGAAAACTCACACTATGCCACACTAGAGCTCATTTTCAGCTACTTCATCAGTCTGGCCCAGAAATCTTTGCCAGGGTTGCAGTTTACCAGGTTACAGTCGTCTTCCTGCAGGTAGTATCTGCCCTCTTTATTTCCCTGCTCTTGACCATATCAAAACACTTTTTCTGACTGAATTTACTAGTGGATTCAAGTCTACTCTATGTGACTGCAATCTGCAATAATTAAGACTCCCACATCTTTGTGTCGTTTGTAAAATTTAGCAGGATTTCAGAGTCCTGACTAATGTCCATTCTGTTACTGAAAGATAACAGATTTTAATGCAACAAGGTGACCATTATGATCATTTAGTGGACTGATATCCTGCATAAAATCACAGGCCATGAAATCTCCCCCAGCAATTCCTGCACTGGAACACAAATTTCAGATTTGTTTCTTCTTGGAAATATAATCCCAGTTTAAAGCTTTCATTCATGGAGCATCTGCAATATCCTTTGTTGAGTTGTTCCAATGTTTTCTTAAGATCATGCTGTTCGCCTCATATTTTGTTAGACTCATGCTAAAAATATGTCTGACCACCATTTTGAATTTGTCTATCTTCATCTCTGAGCTGTTTGACGTTATAATTCTGTTTTCATTGTGCATCCTTACATTTCATTTTAGAAATGCCATGTAATTCTTCCTAAGTGATGATCATATTAAGGACCATAAATGAACACAGAATAGGGAGAGAGGATATAGTGCATTGTAACATGTCTATTGTGGATAGAAACATTGCTGAAGGAAAAACAATTTTCATATATATACTTAGCATTATATAAAACCATCAGGCTAGGCAAATGCCATTTTTTGTCTCACATTTAGACCAAAGCTCTGTAGCTCAATTTGCAGAAAACAGGATGTTTGTTTATAACAGTAAGGTAAAAATTATTTCCTTTTTTCTTTTTTTAAAGCTGCAAATAATGGTACTTGCTTTTTAGCATATTTTTAAATGAAAAAAAAAGTCTGAGATTTGGAAATATAAGCTCATGTTTCTTAATTTAGTGCTTCAGTGTGAAGTCAAGGGAGCTGCCAGTGTATTGTGGAAATATTCCTGCACAACAAAAGTAAATGGAAGTTTTGACTTTGATTTACATGCATGCAGGACGTATGTGTAAAATTAAGACAGCAGTTGCTATCCTAGATCAACCAGGGAAAGAAAGATCTGAAATTAGAGGTTGAAAACCTAACCATCCTGGCCCTTTGACATCAATACATCAACTAGAAAGAAATGTTATACCAGCTTATTGAAAAAAACCTATTGACTAAAGCCCTGATGCAAGATGCATTTATTTAAGTTCATTGTTTAAGCACATGCTTAGTTTGAAACACAGGCCAGAAGCTTTGTAGGTTCTGATAGGACTTAACCAGATACTTAAGGGTTGGAATAAAGTTCTGACTCAGAACAAAATCTTTGAAGAAGAGTCTTTGCTCCAAAAATAGTTTAAGAGTTGTACTGCCTTGACCATGACAATGAGAAAGATAAGGGGAGACTTCAAATTATTACTCTTAAAGGTAGAAATGTTTAGTTAAGCCACAAGCTACAATGAATATGGATTGAGACATGTGACAGATCATAAAAAGAGAGTTTTGAAAAGATTTCACAGAAATGCCCCCCACCAAACTCAAAGCAATTTTCTTCTCTGGCTGTACTTATCTTGTGAGTCTCCCCACATATACAAACACACCCACCTCCCAGTGAGATCCTAGGAAAGCCAGTATATGGAATATTTCTAGGCTTTGGTTTCTTGCTGCATTGCTGACAAGAAATTATAGAAATATTATAATCAACCCATTTCAAATCACTTATAGTTGTATGCCATTACTATACTATCTATGTAGTCTGTCTCCTGTTCTATTCTTAAAGAAGGTATTAGATACATATCCTTCATCTCTTATGAAATTTTCTATTTAAGAACAAAGATGATGCTGAACCTCTTATTAGAATCAAAGTT
Source organism: Fulmarus glacialis (assembly GCF_000690835.1). Taxonomy (NCBI): domain Eukaryota; kingdom Metazoa; phylum Chordata; class Aves; order Procellariiformes; family Procellariidae; genus Fulmarus; species Fulmarus glacialis. The sequence continues at coordinate 77,780 of NW_009193275.1, forward strand.
ATAATTCAATGCTCCTGCATTTCCTCTGGAGCATTTCGGATGGCTTTGTAGTAGGGGAATACTTTGATCTTGGGATTGGATGGGGCCATAATTTTAGGGAAACAAAGAAAAAACTATTGGCATTGGAAATTCATGAGTCATCTCTATGATCTTTAATAAATCATGAGTAAATAATAATAATTGAAAATAAATATGTACATGTTGGATAATATTTTCTTACTGTCACCTATTAAAATAGTAATTCTGATTTTGTTTAGCAGATTGTATTGATACCAAATATCAGCTTTCAATTGTCACATCATGTATTTCATTTTAAAATAACACAAAGATTCATCTGACTTTCCTTTAGAAACATAATGCATTTTCCCCCATTGCCTTCCATTTCTAAATATTTGGCTTCCACCACTATGATTAAACTAAAACTGTATGTATTGTATGAATTGCTCATCCCATTGTTTCAGGCCTTTCCCAATGTAATCATGTGCAACCCACTCTCTAGCTAAGCCAACTTCGCTGTGTCTCTACCATACGCTAGTCTCACATAGGCTCTTACACTGCCTTGCACCTGTAGTGCATCTGATCACTTCCTAATAATATGCTAGTCAAAGCAAATTAATACCCTTGTGTATGGTTTGTCCTCTTTGTCTTCCCAGGAAGAAATTGCCTTTTTGGAATAGTCTCTTTCAGTCATGATGCTCTGCTCGATTTTTTGTTTGACTGCTTGGCTTTTCATTTTCTAAGATGCATGTTATTTTGGGTGGGATTCATGTCTCCTAAATTCAGGCTTACAACATAGATGTCTACATCAGAGATAGTAAGCCAAGGTTCCTTTAGTGGGCTGTGAAAAAAGCATGCACTTTAGGGACACAAATCATCCTATCTGTTTTAAGTACCTATACGTGAATTTTACCTTAAGATTTCATTGACCATTCTCTCTATTGACTAGAACTGTGACCAGTTCAGTAGCAGACACTTACAGATATCTGTACCGGCTAAGAGTCCACCCTTCGATGTACACAGAGAAGACAAGGTTAGAAAACATACCCAGTGCAGGAACAAGGATGCGATTTGCCATAGTCCCTAATACCAAAGATGATCCTTTTGACAGCACCCAGCAGGTTCTTGAGAGGCATGTTTTTCTCTTCTGCCTAGAAAAGGATTTGTGCTATGAATGTATTTCTCACTGTGTCACAGGGATGAAGTTTTTGATTCCAGTCTTTACCCCCACGCTAGCTGATTTTTGGATGAGCTGGACTAAGCCCACTGAGCTTCTTGAAGGCACAGCCAAGGCCCTCAGCCTGACCTGCCGTTCCCTAAGAATCACATGTACAGGGCAGGAAAGGGGTCTGTGTGCTCCCAGAGGCTCATGTTGGGGAAGAAACATGCTCCTGTGTTTCAGGCTTTCCTGTGGCTGAGGGATTCGTAAGAAAAAAGATCAGGGAACATCTATTTGTAGCTCACATTCCTCACTTGTTAGTTTAAGTTTTAGTGTAATTAGTAGTTTGTATTATTAATAGTTATCTCAGTTTGACCTACAGGGAATTAGTGCATCACTGGTTATTTTGCTGTCTCTGGTGTGTGCTTTTTCTACTTCTACTGCAGCTTGTGTTGATAGAAATATTCTGTAAAGATGGCAAGTCCAATATCTTCTCTCCCTTTCTCCTGCTGGACTGCTAGTAGGTGGATTGCCATTATACCAGCTTGTTGCCAGCATCAAGAAATTCCTCCAACATGCATGAGATGCGCTGAATGTCCAATCTACTTAAGTAGAAAAAACAGGGGGAGGAGGGATAAGAGGAAGAATGATAACAAAATTTGGCAGTATTTAATGGGCCAGGGTAGCTGCTCTTAAATATGGATATAAGAACTTTCTTTTCTGTCTGCTGTAGCAGGAGTCAAACAGGGGTAAATACTGCATTTTATATAACTGACATTCAGCAATCTCCAGGAAATATTTGTTTGTTTCTAAATAAAGTAACACATTAGGTGACACGCATTTTTGGAAAATACTTCTGACATGAAAAGTACAGAGTAGCAATTTAAAAGGCTTGAATTAATACTTTCAGAGCCAGTACAATTTTCTGACCTCTTGTTCTGCACAAAAGGGAAAAAAAGATGGATTTGTTGGTATTCAGTGACCAACAATCACTACCCAGATTACCATGACTGAAGGTTAATCAGCAGCCAAAGTAAGCTGCACCCAAAAGCAAAGATGACCAGTTACCTTTATGGCCATTCAAAAAATCTGAGAAATAGCCCCAAATTTCTCCTTGCCCTGCAGAGGGTTGTAGTCTTTGTCCTCTTTAGCTTGTGGAGGCAACACTGCAAACTAGCGTGTGACCCAGCCTGGCCTCAGCTGGAAATTTCATGAGAACCAGCTTGTTTCCTCTTGAGGATACCACTGTATGGTCAGAAATAGAAGGTATGGTCTTTCCCATGGTGTTTTGGCACTACTGCTTGTAGTCTCAGCTGCAAGTCACAAGTGGACAAGCCAATGGAAATGGAAATTAAAAAACAAAACCAAAAAACATGCACACAATTATAGAAACTTTCTCAAGCCTCAAGAAAGGATTTGGTTAAAGTGAAACCATTGTTTTGGTATCTTTTTTATCTTGTCTATTCCCTGCTCTCTACTTGTTATATCTTTGCATGCAATGGACCCATGGCTGTGTCTGGAAAGTCCTTTTCCTGAAGTTTCTTGCCAAACCAAACTGTTCTGCTGAGGTTGACAGGCTTTATGGAAAAGTGACCATGTTGACTTGTAGGGGGGAGGTTTCTAAGATTGGAGGAAAAGAGAAAGAGAGAGAAGACAGAAATTTGATCTTTCTGATCCAAAAATGTATTTTTCCATTCAAATACATCCTGACAAAATGCTCGGAAGGTTTTGTTTTCATTCCAATATAGGAAAAAAGTCAATTCTGCAACCTTCAAAAGTTATCATGAAATGGAACTGCTGTTCTCTAGCCAGCTCTAAATGCATCATTAATGGACTTGGTTTTGATCTCGCTGCACAGGTGCTAAGTTGGCAAGACTCCACTGTCATTAGTGAGTTACCCCAGGCTAACACCTGGCTGAAAGGAGATTAAGGCCCACTGCCCTTAGACTTTCTCCAACGCACTGCATGTGTTAGAGCACACAGTGCCTCTCCCTTGTTTGCAAAGCAGAAACCGAATATATACTGTGTACGTCACTTCCTAACCTGTACCTAAAGTTTAGGTGTATAAGTAACCTGTCCCCTGAAAGAAAGTGCCAAATTTCCTATATAGTCAGTGGAGAGAAGTAGGTGTTTGTGAATGCTTCCAGAGGGCAAATGTGTCTGTCTCTGCCTGGAAATTTTGCAGGCTTTCAGATTCTTTCCATTGACCCATGAGAGAACTCAGGCAGTAAACTTCAGGACGACTGGTCCACTGGGTGCCTAAAATTTAGTTTTTGTTTTCGATAGATTGGACCACATCTACTATGAATCTGAGAGGAGCAGTACCTTTGCATAATATGTCCATTATTAACACTACCGTTAAAATTATCACTGAAGTAAACAGCATAAAAACAGTGTAAAGGGATACAATTCCAAAGTCTGCTTAACTGCAGAAGTTTGTTTCAGCACTGGTCCTGTTTCAAAGCTTCTGTAACTCGTGATATTTTTCCAATGTCTATACCTCTACCTAGGGTGGATTTATGTCATTAGTAAGAGGACATCAAGTTTGGCATGATGCTAAAAAGTCTCTGTAGCTTGCAAAGTGGTATCCTTGATATTGGTTGATGAACAAGTTTTTATCTTTCATATCATGAATACAAAAACAAAACGTCTAAAGTCAGAGGAGCTACAATTCCATGTTCTTTGTGTTTAGCTTGATCCAAGGAAGATCCAATCTCAGAAAGACCAGTAGACCCAATAATCAATAGCCATCTCCTAAAGTACATTGTTTGTTTCTTGACAATCATAAATCTTTCAGGATTATTTACACAGTAAAAAAAAAGACTGATAGAAAAGGGATGTTTTCATATTGAAAAATATGAAAAATCCTTTCATTTCATGTTTGCCTGTAAGCCAAGTCCACCTGGTGCACAGTAGCTGCATGTTTCTTTCTGTCTTCCAGGAGCCTGGACTGTTGAGTAATGACCACAAGTGTATCATCTGGTTGGACTGACAGCTGATGCTTGTAAGAGATAGCCTGCATTGATCAAGAATGGTGATTCCTCCATCACTGTCTTTGATCACCATTCATAGTAAAAATTTTCCTCTCTTCCCAATATCACATAACTTCATCCAACCTCTTCCAGCAGAACCATCTTGATCTGTAAGTAAAGAAAAGATACACATAACCTGCATAGTCTTTGAATATCATTTGCCAGTTTTCTTTTTTCTTTCTCATCATCTTGGTTTTGGTCAGAATTGTATTTAACCTGACATAAAATTAAATACTTTAAAAGAAAGCTAATTTTATAAAGTTAAGTGTAATCCACTGTCAGTCTGTGTTACGCAAGCACCATGTTGAAACATACTGAATTATGAAGACAAGCAGTAATATTACCTAAGTACTTGCTCCTTATTACCATCTTCCTTAAGTCAGAGTCCTACTGGCATATCAAGCAATTATAAACTTTTGTAAAGCATATCCAGAAAGGGGATAAATTAAATTTCCATCTGCAGTCTTTATTTCTGTGGTTTGTGAGTCCTGAATGTTTGACTTCACAATCTTCACAGATTTATTTGGTGGTTTTGTTTTGTTTTTTTTTTTTTACTGTACAATAACCTGTCCAGCTATACAACCCTTCCCATTCTTAAACACATTCAGGGGTCCTCAGCAGCCTGAGACTACAGCTCCACCACCCCTTTGACCCCTGATGCTGAGCTAACACCAGCAGCTTCAAGAAGCAGTTCTCTTCCGTGGTAGACTGCAGGTTTACTGAATCATCTGTACAGAGACTAGTTAAAGTGTGCCACGGTTCCCAACCAGCCCTTCTGCCTCTCACAGATTGTCTCTGCTCCCTAGTCTGCCATACTCCCTTTGCTCTCCCCCACATCCCCACCTTGTCTTCCTGGGGAGGCTTCGCTACACAGTCACAAAGCTCATGGCAGCAGGAGACAGGTGCTGGGCCAGGATTTTTGCCTCCTGTTCTCTACTTTTGATATTCTTGTTGCTACTGAAAACAGGAGCATGTAAATATATGAGGTCACACACCCATCAAGGGTATGTAAATAGTAATTTTGCTACTCGATAGTATGCTGGGATGGCATTTCAAGTGTGGTCCTACCAGGTTCTGTAATGTTTAGTCTATCTGATATTTTTGTTAATGATTTGGATAATGGAAAAGAGAGAAAATGTGTAGAATTTGCAGATGATGTCAAGCTGGAGGGAGCTGAAAGCTTTTAAGAGGTTAGGATAAGAATTCAAAATGACCTTGATAAATTGGAGGCATTGTCTAAAATTAACCAAACGAAATTCAGTGAAGACAAATGCAATGCCCTATGCTTAGGAAGGAGAAGTAAAATGCTAGTAAAACTAGGACTAAATGAGCAGGCAACAACACCAGGAGGAAGGTCACAGTGCAGGACAAACCGAATATGCATTTATAACGCGATGCTGATACAAAAAAAAGAGCTAATTTCATTCTGGGTCATATTGGAAGGAATGTTGTATGTGAAGCAGGAGGGGTAATTATTCTGCTTTACTGCTATTGTGTCCAGTTTGGGGCACTGCACAGTGAAAAAAAAGATGTAGATATACTGGAAAGCAGCCAGAGGGGGAGTAATGAGAACGATAAGAGGTTTAGAAAACTGGAGCTATGAGGAAAGATTGAAGGAATGGGGTTTGTTTAGTCTAGAAAAGAGAAGACTGAGCAGGGACATGATAACAGTCTTCCAATACATAAAAGGTTATTCTGAAGAGGACAGTGATCAGTTGTTCTTTATGTCCACTCACTGTAGTACAAGAAGAATTTAGCTTACTTTACAGCAAGAAAGATTTTAGCTAGATATTAGGAAAGCCTCTTTAACGAGAGTTAAGTACTAGGACAGGCTACTTTAGGAGGCTGCAGAATAGCAGCAGAGGTTTTTAACTGGAGGTTAGGCAAACATCTGTGACCTTGTGATTTGCAGGGGCTGCAAACTGAGCGAAATCTGAACAAATTTTCTCAGGCATAGCGTAAGGCACACCCCCGGCAGCAGTGCATGTTTCCTGACAAAGCCCTAGTCTCTGGTGCAAAGCAGGCAAATGCTAACAATTCGGTGAAACCAATTCAACTGTTTTCGTGCAAACTGTTTTCACATAAGCTTTTTCCCTTAGACCTGTTCTGGGAAGCAGCTGAACACTACAGATGAAACTTTACTCAGAAAAAGATTCCATCCAGGCAAGCACCTGAGTAATTTCAGCCTGAATAGTTGATCTGGTAAATTATATGCAACCAAAAACAGGATCTTAAAATACAGAGGGTTAGGAAACCATAATTATAGATGGTGTTACCAAGCTCCACACATAATTTTTATTACAGTATCAACCCAAAGATCTGGCCAGGGTCACCATCCTGAGAACTCAGTGGAGGACTGAGATGGAGAAGATTGAAATAGGTACATGTGCTAATAACAGTCAGTAAACTCACAGCAACTCTTTGCTTAAGAAGTTTGGTAGACTATTCCATTTCTTCATATGGTCAGTCCTTAGCCGCCTTCTGGAAATGGGCTTAGTTCGTAAGCTTAGTTCAAGAATCTTATTTTTATTATTATTTTTCTTATGTGCTTTTCTTTGCCTCTTGATCCTGCTGGATCAAGCTGAAGTTTTGAAGATTTTTCTTTATAAATTTAAGTGCTAGAAATACCCCTTTGAAATGAAAAAAACGGGGCGAAAAAAAAAAGAAAAAAGGAAAAAGAAAGAAAGCTGAGACCTTCCCCCAAGCACCTGCCCTGAGGAGTTAGGACTTCAAGCGAAATACTGTGAGACTCATAATAATAGCGTGAGAGTTGGCAATCCTACTTAAGGGTATAATTTCCATTTCTTCTAAACCCCCTTTTTACTAGCAAAGTGGTCACACTGTAAAGAAGACTAGACCCCTAATATTAGGAGTAATCCAACACTTTTCCAGTGCAAAGTAAACTTCTCGGTAGTTTAACCATTTTTCAAATGCAAAACCTGTGTGACAGTGTCTCTGACACATGTAGGGTCACAGCTGAAATTTCATTCCCAAGCTAAAGGATGGTTGCAGTCATTCAAAAGATTACATGGGATCTTTCTTAAGATATCGGGGGGCTGTAGTTAGTGGAAATGTATCTCTGTACACTACAGAAAGGAAGAAGGTGCAATTGTTTTACATGCTAAATTAAAAAGGGTGAAATAAGACAGGGGAGTAATAGAAAGATGTTGATCAAAGAGTAGAGTCTGAATACATGGAGTATGCTTCATTTTATATGTTTGAACTCTGGCCATGAAAAGCCAGTTAGTGTTGGAGGCTTGTTAGAGCTTGTACCACAACAAGACAGTAAACACGAGTAAGTGGATTTCTCTATGGAGGGACTAGCCCTGCTGCAGCAGGTGCACACCTGAGCAGGTAACCGCAGGCACAGGCTCCCGGCTGCACCCTTCCAGCAGGGAGCTGGGCATGGCAGCAAGGTCTCTGCAAGGGATTGAAAGCCTGTCGCTGACTTCTGCAGGCTTTGGATCAGACCCTAGCAAGGCTGTTTGCTTAAGCTGGGCTACTTTACAAGGGAAGTGTTTTCAGATGAAATCTGGCCTTTCCTTTTTACATATATTTTGCCCAACAAAAAGGAACACAGTGCCAGGCAGCACACAATATAATTCACCATAAGAGACTTCTGTTCAGACATCATGCCAAAATTTTGATACAAGCATTGCAGAGGTGATTTCTCTGCCAGGCCACTCCCTTCCCCTCATGATATTCTTTTGTTATCAAGTCATCTCCTGAATGAATGTGTGAAATGAACTGAAATTTGTTTTCTTGTCATGTTTGCAAAATATCCCTTGAAGACTTAGAGCATTTGTTTTCACTTAAAATTATGCTCAGTGTGCTTAGAGCTTCAATCTGTCATCAGAACTCACACCCACCTGTGCCTCTGTAGTTACAGAGTAGGATGAGTTCAAGGAAATCCAGCCTCCATCTGGAGGATACTTCTACAGCCAACAGTCTTGAACCAGGAGGTAACCACCCTGCCAGCACAACCCATCCCAGGGGAATCAAAGGGCATGAAATCAAGTCATTTTGGAGTTTGATTCACCCTGGACTCCAAGGTTTTTGATGCAATCTGCTCCTAGAACACAATTATCTCACAAGGCCTTGCAGAAGGATCAGGCAAGTATTTGGTATTTTGATCTCAGTCTGAGTGAGAAAGGACAGTCAGCTCTCTCCTACTACAAGCGAAAGAGTTCACTTCAGCCAGAAAGCTTTGCCTCTCCTACAGAACCAGGTTTTGGGGTGGGATGAGCCCCTTAATTCCCAGTCATTCTTGAAGGAGATAAAGCTCCTGGTGTTTCTGTGGAAGCATTTCACAGAGGAAGTTCTGGCAGAATGTGGACATATAGGTGCTTTATAACTGGGCATTTAGAGAATTTTGCATTTGTCTGGTTTTATCTTGCTATGTTCAGTGACAAGAAGTTCAGAAATCCAAGCCTCTTTACCCATATCTGAATGGAAAATGCCATAGGACAGGACTGGTACAAAGGGTGATTCCAAAAGCTAGAGAGAGGTATGTGCTTCTTAAGTAAATGTCTAAATACCTAATTCCAGATGTGTAACTAAATCTTCGCTAGGATAGAAGGGTTTAAAATTAAAATTAGCTTTAAACAAACATTTTAGGGAACATGCCGTTGAAGTGTTTCGTCTTTTTTGGACATTTTCAATTTTCTAGGCCAGGTATTACTTTTCTCAAAAGGTAAGTTTTCTCAGTGTTCTCTTAACCCCTGAAGGGTTTATTTTAAGTATTCTATATCTAAGTAGAGTGTCCCAGATGGATAGAATAATATAATATCTTCTAGCTCTATGTACTCTCCATGATTGCAAGCAGTCAAATTTCTGCTAAAGTTTTCAACATAATGGCTACCTTTGCTTGGTGAGCAATTTTTCATCTTTTATTCATAAGCAGAGACCTGGAAGTTTGCAGGATTTCATACCACTCCTCTGGAATTCTCTCTCAACTCAGTGTTATGCCTCAACTCCATGCTGATGCTGTGGGATTTGATCCATTTGCACGGGTAACTGTGTCTAATTCCTGATGGCATGCAGCTGTATTTTACTTTTAAGGCCATATGTCTTTAGTTCTATATTAATGTTGTCCGAGATCTATCAGCTATTTGCATCATAAGAAATTACTTTTTGATAGGAGATGAAATTTACTTGGAAGCACCTGTTCCTGCTGTTGCAACACACCATGTTTTCATATTAGCAACAATACTTGTCTCATAACCTGCCCTTGCACTTGCATGTTAGTTGTGCAAGACTTTTAGCCTAGGACATTTTGTGTTGAGGTTCCTGTCCTCAGTGCGGCTCCCTAAGCATTTTGTAGCCATGAATCCTTTCTGATGTTAAATAGCAACACAGTGTACTGGCAAGTCTATATGGTAGAGGCAAAATATCCCCAAACTACCCCCCACAAGGTCAGTAAAATCTGTTGATGTCCACTGAGATTCTCTAGTGCTTGCAGATCGTCCGTCTTCTCTCTCAATGAGCCACTTTATTCATTAAATATTGTGTCTTAGAAAATGACCTTCAGTAATGCAGAAGGAAACTACTGTGAAACCATGGACACCTTTTGGATTAAAGGAAACATTCTGGATTTGAAAGTAGATGAAAAAGTAGAGTGCCTTTTTCACACTTTTCTCTGAGAAAATTTCCTTCCTCTTCCCCCAGCTCAACCATAGACACAAATCTCAATGACAAGAATCACCTTCCAGATTCCAGTAAAATATCTATATATAGTAAGAGAGTAGGTTTGGGGGGGGGGGGGGGGGCGTGGGGAGGAGAACACATAAGGACAAGGAAATGTCAGAAATTTGTATATATTTGTCATTCAGTATCTTCAAAAGTATCAAATGTTTAATCTCCAGAAGCAAAAAATGAGAGTTTTGTCACAAGTTCACAGATTCTCACAAATTGGTGTAGATTAACTGAACAGGGCTAAAGTCACCTCTAGACCATGGAGGTCCTGTGCTAGCTTGTGCCTCCTCTGCTTGCATGCTCCAGACAGAGTGGGTATGTGCTGTAAACGTCAACAGGGAACACTTCTGTTGATTTGTGATGAGGTCCTTTTGGTTGATTTAAAACACAGAAAAAATTTGAAACGTGAAGAAGCCTCCAAAGCACTAAGTGGGGGAATATCCCCCCTGGGCAGACCCCATGGGAACAGGAACATGGTAGCCTCCTGATGACTCCTTCAGAAGCCCTTGGATGAAGCAGATCAGAGGATGGGGTTAGTAAGAGGAGGCATATGTTGAAGAAAGAGGAGATGTGTAGTACCTACCTTAGAAAGAGAGCTAGTAGTTTCAGAGCTCATGTTGGCTGGGCTGACACATCCAGGCCATCTGGGTTTGCTTACATTTAAAATAATGGGCTTTCCACGACCTGGAGCAGTCCAGGACCTCTAATACTCAGAAAGGATTACAGTACCTTCATTTAGCCAAGCATGTAACTGCTGTGCAAGTCTTGGACCTGCAGCATAAGGACATCTTGCTTTTCAGGGTAAAGAGCTGCAATATGGTACTCACAAAATATGAGAACTGAACAAGTTTAGCTAGTTAGCTGGATACAAAATTAGCAGTGGAAGTGAAAAGAAGCGTCTTTCTCTTTCACAAGCTCTTGCCTCAGAAGCTCTTTCACTTCTTGTTATACTGCCATCTCAGATAAAATCTCCAAGGCTGATTTCTCACTGACTGCCATCCAGGAACGCTACCTGCAACACAGGATCTGGCCTCACCCTAGCTCTCTCTGAGATTAATAAGAGACTTACTTTCAGTTACTTTGCATACCCTCCCTCTAGTTTCCTTCTAGTGTGGGACTAGGACTTAAAATTACTTTACTAACTAATAATGGAAAATAGCAACAATTGCCACAAAAAAAGACCCGATGCTGTACCAGTTCCAGTGACATACCTGGGTGAGGTGATTCCTACCTCATCCCTACAGCAAGGACAAGACATGTAGAAAGGAAGGGGTAATGTGGTAGGCTTTTAAAATTCCCCTCTTCTCAGTACAACATACAGTGAAAGCATTATATGGGCTTACAGACACCTGCCAAAGCTCTCGCTACTCCCTCCTCTACCAAGCTTCTGGGAAATTTCTCTAACTAGGAAAAAAAAAAACAGAAAAGCATCCTGTTACCATACTACCATATTTCCCAGTGGCAGTTGCTGAGAAAGTATCAAGTCTTCCTTCTGCCTCCTCAAGGACTGGCTCTGCCTACTCTCTCCTTGTATTCTGCATTAATGAACATGCCCTTCTGTTCCTCTCCCTCGTTGCAACCTTTCAACTCATCCGTCTGTCACTTGGCAGTAGCTTCGGGAGGGCTCTTCCCAGGGACATTTCATGTTTATTCAAGTGTTGCTGTGCTGTGAGACTAAAGAAGCAGATCTATTGCTTCCAGCTAGATCTGTTTATTTCCCAACACCACAGCACCACATATTCCCATACCAAAGGCAGGAAGGCAGATACCAAGCTGAAAACAAGTCAGAGGACCATTTTCCTTTCTCATATTCCCTTTAGTTGCGCGTGGCCTTTCTATTCGGGCAGTACACAGTGAATTCAAACAGGGTTTGCAGAACCCTTGTGAAAACAGACTCTCTTTTTCTCCATGCCATTGTGATTCATTTGCTTTTACCACAAGACTCTGCTAAGCTTAATGTATAGCAAGAAAGTATGATTGTATATAGCGAGGCCAGCCCTTAGCCCTGTAATGGAGCCTTTAGGGACCTGGTAGACCCACTGACCCCATTTTGTAATGAGCTGGACTTGGTCCTCACCAATACACTTAACTGAGGCCCAGACGGAGTAGGAGGAGCTGTACGTGCATAGTGTGGGTACCATGGGGTTATCCTGGGATAGAAAAGATCTTTCTCCCATGTTAAATGTAGGTGGTGGTTACTGCTGCATGATCTGAGATAGGGCACAGGCTTTTTGTTCCTCAGCCTGGCTTGTCCTATTTCCCTTGTGCTTGAAATGAAGCCTGGGTGAGGAGCCTTCTTTGAAGTGAGGTGGTACTTGTTATCCTGGCCAGGCAGGGGACAAAATGAGTCTGTAGATAGCTTAAGAAATTGAGTTCTTACTTCTTCAGGAGGCTCTGCAAGGGAACATACCCAGCCCACCATTGGCTAAGTGATACTATGGCAGCTGTGCTGTGGGGCATGCAAAGGCTGCTTTTGGCTACACAGAGCTAACACTCTTGGATTACTTTTTGAATTCCACGGGGTAAGAGCCTGTGCAGAAACACCTACTGAAGAGTAGTTTATGTGCTGTGACATGCTGAAACAGCAGTTCCTGCTCTTTCTGAGCCCACAAAAAAGCTGTATGTGGAATTGCTCATGGTGGCAAATATGGGAAATTAAGATAATGCCTGGCATTCAGAACAAGCTACAAGAATAGCAATGGATTATGGCTCTTTACATGCATACAGTCCTAGGTGAGCATGTATGGTATGGATACAACAGGATAACAGCAGAACTACCAGCAAAAATGGTAAAAACTACAATCAAAAAATTACTTCTATTAAAATCAAGCTTTAAAAAGGTGCCTATGCTAAAAGGATGCCAGAAACCATTTCATTAGCATTGCAAGAAAACCCACAAGTTAAACAGGTGAAATTCAAAGCTTGCAATAGTGAGCTATTCTGCATCATTGGAATACATGAATTAAAGATTTATGTAAATACATTAGAAAAGACAGACCAAAAGGAAAACTGCCAGAAGAGGGAATAGCCCTTGCTCCCTGCAGTGCACACTCAACAAGGTTACAGGCTGATTGCAAAGAGGATTGTGACCAACAGAGAATGAAAGGCTGACGCAGTCCTTGGAACAGAGAGCTTAATCCAGCGGCAAGGACCAGCAACCTGCTAGGGCTGTCCTGCCAGCAACCCAGTGGCAATGGGATGCACAACAACTTTGAGAAACTGCAAGCGTTAAAGAATCTCTGGGTCTGACGTACCAACACAGTAGTCTCAAAGACCGTTCCAGAATAGATCTAGGTCTAGACCTGTAAAGACTGGGGATCAGCATTTAAAGTTTGAGACCCAGAAAGGCAAATGCCAGCACTCTCTTGTTGAATGCTGGATTCATACCAAGGAATCAAAAAATTGGATTGGTAGATAGAAGGTGAGCCAGCTGTGAATGGCTTATCATCAGCTCTAGCTAACAAAAGGGGCTAGATAAACACTGTCTTTTCCTGAGTCTCACAAACATGAAAACTAACTTTCAGCATACAAATTTACAAAAGGGATAAAAACCTGAAAGATCTACTGATTGCAGACACAGTCCCTCAAGTTTGTTGAAAGCTAAAGGTGGATTGTATACCTCCTCATGTGATTAAGAAAAACCTGTTTGCAAACAAAACATGGATTGTGGTTGCCAGAACCACCACTGAGACCATGGTAAATTATCAGACAATTAGTATAGGGCAACCCACAAGGCACACTTCCTACCACGTTATCAGCTAAAGGAGGAGCTGTGAGTATTAGATGTGATTTTGTGTACGGATAGCAAATTCTCCAGTGTAACAGGAAAGGGTATTAAACCCACCCCTCACCCTCACACGCAAAATCATCTGGAATCATTCCAATACTAGAAAATAACTGAGGATGCTTTATATTTCATATGCCCAAATGAACAGTGACATAGGAAAACTGGCATGTTGCAAAATGTCAAAAATATAGTCAAGTCAAAGAAAAGAAACAAGCTTAGTGTTTGGTTGAAGTACCATTAAAACAAATAAACGTTAATAATATGATTAGCTACAATAGCTGGTCGTGAAGCTAGGCACCAGGTGAAGTTAATTCTCAAATCCAGCAATTAATCTGGATGAATCCAGGTGGCTATGTTTTTTTCTGTGGCTTTCTTTTCGCATCCAAGAATAGACAATGTATTATCGCAGAACCTGATGGTCTACAACTCAGTCAAATGAACAATTTTTCTCCCAGTTAGATGCAATAAAAATCTGTTTGTTCCCATAGTTTTATTTCCCAGGATGGCTATCATATTGCACATCGTATTGCACTCTCTACATTCTGCATCTCTCCTGCTACCTGGAATCCACTCCACTCTACTGAGGACTGCTCAGAATTGAATGTGAGAGCTGCTTTTTGTCATCTTTATTGACAGGAAGACAAAGTTCAAGCATGTAGCTACACTACCTAAGAACAGATATACTGATTCACTCCACAGGTCAATCCAGCCTATTGTCCAATTCCAGCAACAGATGCATAGGGAAGAGTACAAGAACAAGGCAAACGTGGACTAAAACTTCATACTCTCTAGACCTCAGCAACTTGCAGCTGGGATTTTCTTGGCTGGAAACACATTTATCTATTTAATGGCTCTTGGTAGATCTTTTTCTCCCATGAATATGCTCAATTGTGTTTGAACCCATGTAAACCTTTAACAGCCATGGTATTTTTCAGCAAGGAGTTCCACAGCTTAACTGTGTTTCTCAGAGAAGCCATGTCCTTTTGTTTGCTTTGAAACTGCCTCTACTAGCTTCATTTAATGATTCCTTGTCCTTATATTGTAAAAGAAAGCAACACTTGCTCCCTACCTGTGGATGGGGCATCCTCTGGTTCAAATTTTCAACATCGATCAATTAGTATCCTCATTACTAAAAGATCCATAAGCAATTGAAGCAGAAAAACTTACTCCAGTTAGTGCAGAAAAGCTCAGTAAGAGAATATTTAGTATCAGGACTAAATCTGCTTCTACCCAATTCCCACATAATTGCAGGAGAAACAGTACCTCTTACCATCTCCTTAGAGGCTCAGTTCCCATTGAACTCAATACCTTTCAAGACCAAGATTTGAGGTGAGAAGTGTCTTCCACATCAGGTTCCACCAGGCTCAACATCGACTAGGTACAATTCAATCTGACCACAGGCACCAGATCCCGGACCCATCAAACAGTAACAGTCGGGGGTTTCTGGTCTGCAGGAAAAAATGTTTTCCCATATTTTTTGCTGTATTGATAGTCAGGCACCAAGGCACAATGAAGATACATCTATCAGTGGTATAGTAGATACCTTCATGCGTCATCTGATTTACAATGAAAATAAGTAAATGAAGAGAAAAAGTCTTAGAGGAAAAATACTTCTGTTATCTGAAAACAATATTACACAAGTTTCTCTTTTTTGGAAATTATCCATTCACTTTCTTCATAAACATTTACTAAGGAGAAAAGTATTTTATGAACATATGGCATTTGTCTCTGTTTTGGATG
The DNA here is from genome assembly GCF_000690835.1 of Fulmarus glacialis. Taxonomy (NCBI): domain Eukaryota; kingdom Metazoa; phylum Chordata; class Aves; order Procellariiformes; family Procellariidae; genus Fulmarus; species Fulmarus glacialis. The sequence goes on from NW_009193275.1 coordinate 93,189, forward strand.
TAAAAACGTCTGGTATTTTGCTGACTTCATTTCATTGTGAGTCACTGTGTAGCTTTGTATAAACACCAGGGTATTTTCATCAATTAGAAATAACTGAGATTTTCAACATAACATTCCCATATTTACTCGTGCTTGAATAGTTCTGCTAATATCCTAGACAATACACATATAGATATATAACTGCACACACAGGATCCTTGTTTCTAAAAAATTCCAGTCAATGGAGGCATGACTCTGCCCTAGAACCCCACTGTATCCATTAGCAAAAGCCCTACAGATCTTCCCTATAAGTGGGTGTTCTTCATCAGTTAGGATACTGTGGTCAGGAAAAAGAAATAGTCTTTGAAAATCTCATTCTAATGGAAAAGTGAGTGGGCTGTTTCTTAAGATAATTAGAGCATATACAGAATCGCATCTGATTGTTCCAGAGAACTCTTTCATTATAATATGTTCCTGCATGTTGTTGGTAACTGGATACCCAGAGTGAGCAAATTAATTGCCCTATCAATACCCCAAGAACTAGATTGATCCTGTCCCAATTCTGGAGCACTGCAGGAGAAAGAGGACACCAGAAGTCCACCCACCTCAGGAAGCTTGTAAAAACACTCACTTTAGTCATGATCCAAATCACTGGCACAACGCAGAACTGAGACAGCAATCCAAGTCCCTGTGGTAGCATCTCTAGAAGTGACAAAGATGTGATCACATATGGCAGGACAAGCATCAGAAATAGGTTAGAAGCAGAAAGTGCTTATGCTGTTACTGAGGGGACTTTCATGGGAGATAGACCATGTGGGTTCAAAGCCCTTTAGGAAAAACAAGTGTCTATAGCCCAAGGCTCCTGGATAACTGCTCCAGCCTCTGAGCTAGCAGGTAAAATAGAGATAAGAGCTGTGTGAAGCTAGCCTGTCCCATCGCTGAAATCACACTTTCTAGTCAATTTACCTCTCAAGGTAAAAGGGGAGCGTCTTCTCTGACCTCATCATAGCGAAAACAGGCACAACCTTTGCCGTTTGTCCTCCCACAAGGTGACACTAGATGGCAGCAATTGAAGTGGCAGCAGGAGCTGCAGATCTTTCTGGCCCAGAAAGCACTCTGGCAACCAGCTGGCGTGGAGTCGTTGGGGCCACCTGGTAGTCACTGTTTCTCTCTCTACCTTATGGTGCTCAGGCAACTCGCGAGATGGGGTACAGACATGGAAATGAAGTCACCTGTGCCCTGACTTTCCTGCTTTATTATTATTTCATGCTTTTCTCTACACTAACTTGCCCATATCTGGTCGGTCCATTTTGCATCTGAGGCCTCTTTGCCTGCATTAAAATGACAACTTTTCCCAAACTAATATGATAGAAGGTATTAACCAGTCTATTGTTCTGATTGCTTCTTTGGAGTCGAATGGGTTAGGTTTTGCACGGCATTGTGGAAATACTCACAATAATGACCTGGTTAATAACAAGTCCAGAATCAACAAGCACGGAAATAGATTGATAATGTTTTAACTGCTGTTCAGACAGTTTGTTGCATAGCCTCCTATTTCTGAAGGAAGATGATGGAGGAAAAATCTGAGACTCTCCAAAACATGAACAGTGCCAATATAGGATACATTTCTCTTGTTCTAATAAGACAAGACTTCACTGCCAGCAAAATCACACGCTATTCAAAGTTTAACAAAGATGTATCAAAACACAATGAGCAGCAACAGCATTAATATTGCCTTTGGAATATTAATGCGCTTCATGTCCTCTGCATACCGGTTTTGTTCAATATCTCTGCCATAGTTAAAGCTGTCTCACAGTTCCGTTATACCTGTCTTCCCCAGGTGGGGTTATTGCCAAGTTCTGAAAAAGTGTTTGGGGCTTACATCTGGAATTCAGGCTCTCAGCTTGGGAAAAGGACATCCTTTACATAGTAATTCAGATTCTGACTTTAAGCTAGTGAAGACAAAATCCAGTGCTTAGTCACTGGTGGGAACTGCAGTCACTTTACTCAAGACCTCAAAACTCAATTGCTAGCTGCACTTCTGCTGCTGCAGTGTGGGGTAGTCACCTAAAGATAAGTGCCTTATAAGACAGCCAAACCATTTACATCTTCAGTTGAGCAATTCTGGCAGTGGCCATGCTGTCTGTCTGCCAAGCCTCAGGGAAGTAGAAGGGAGGGGTGGAGACATGAATTGTCACTGTGCATAAGCATACAAGAGGCGGAAGCAGGGGCAGGTGACCTGGGAGGATTGCAGAGACACTGTCTGAATATGCAGGAACAGGGTTCTGGAAGTCAAAGACCACCAGAAGTTGAATTTGAGGAGGGACATAAAGGGTGACAAGAAAGGCTTCTACAGGTATATGAGAGCTAAAGGAAGACCAGGGAAAATGTGGGCCTGCTGCTGAAGGGGGCAGGAGACCCGGAGACAAAGGACATGGAGGTTCTCAATGACTTCTTCGTCTTGATCTTTACTGGTAAAAGCAGCCTTCAGCAATCCCAGACCCTGAGACCAGAGGGAAAGTCTGGAGCAAGGAAGACTTACCCTCAGTAGAGAAGGATCAGGTTAGGGAACATTTAAGCAAACTGGATATAAACAAGCCCATGAGATTTGATAGGACACACCCACAAGTGCTGAGGGAGCTGGCCAATGTCACTGCAAGGACAATCTCAATTATCTTTGAAAGGTCATGACAATTGGCAGAAGTTCCTGACAACTGGAAGAGAGAGAATGTCACTCCTATCTTCAAGAAGGGCAAGAAGGAGGATCTGTGAAACAACAGGCCAGTCAGCCTCACCTCAGGCCCTGGGAAGGTGAAGGATCAAATCCTTCTGGAAGCCATTTACAAACATGAAGGACAAGAAGGTGATTGAAAGTAGTCTGCATGGATTTACAAAGGGGAAAACATGCCTGACCAACCTGATAGCCTTGTATGATGAAATGGCTAGCTTGGTGGATGAGGGGAAAGCAGTGGATGTTGTTTATCTTGATTTTAGTAAGGGTTTCAACACTGTCTCACATAACATCCTCATTGACAAACTGAAGTACTGGCTAGATAAGTGGATAGTGAGATGGATGGAAAACTGGCTGAACTGCCATGCAGTTGTGATCAGTGATCAGTGACCAGTGGCATGAAGTTCAGATGGAGGCTAGTCACTAGTGGAGTACCTCATGGATTGGTACTGAGGCCAATACTGTTTAGCATCTTCATTAATGACCTCAGTAAGTTTGCAGACAATACAAAACTGGGAGGAGTGGCTGATACACCAGATGAGCGTGCTGCCATTCAGAGGGACCTTGGCAGGGTGGAGAAATGGGCCAACAGGAATCTCATGAAGTTCAACAAAGAGAAATGCCAAGTCCTGTCCCTGGGGAGGAATAACCCCAGACCCCAAGACAAGCTGGGGTCTAAGAGCTGGAAAGCAGCTTTGCAGAAAAAGACCTGGGGGTCCTGGTGGACACCAAGTTGAACATGAGCTGGCAATGTGTCCTTGAAGCCAGTGGCATCTTGTGCTGCATTATGCAAATGTTGCCAGCAGGCTGAGGGAGGTGACCCTTCTCCTCCTCTCAGCACGGGTGAGACACATCAGAGTGCTGGATCCAGGTCTGGGCTGCCAGTACAAAAGAGTCCCTTAGATACTGGAGTTACTCCAGTGAAGGATGACAAAGATGATTAAGGCACAGGAGCATCTGTCGTACAAGGAGAGGATGGGAGAGCTGGGACTGTTTAGCCTAGAAAAGAGAAGACTCAGGGGAGCTTGTCAATGTAAATAAATACCTGATAGGAATGGGAGGTAAAGAAGATGGAGCCAGGCTCTTCCCAGTGGTATCCAGTGAAAGGACAGGGGAAATGGAGACAAACTGAAATACAGGAATTTTCACTTAAACATGAGAAAAAGCTTTTTTATTGCAAGAGTGGTCAAACATTTGTCCAGAGTAGTTTCCCAGAAAGGTTATGGAGTCTCCATCCTTGGAGATGTTCAAAACCCGACTGGACACAGTCCTGGGCAGCTGCTGTAGGTGACCCTGCTCTGAGCAGAGGAGTTGGACTAGGTGATCTCCAGACCTCAACTATTCTGTGATTATGTGAATCTGTGATTCTGTGTCAAACAGCTTAGTCCTCCCATGTCCCTCATTGCTTTCTGCACTGCAGAGGCCACGAAAACTCTGCGAGGCGAGTGCTGCAGGGCTAAAGCTATGCCTGCCATGCTGCATACAGTAAGCACACACAATTATCTGCACCTTACTGTGCATGCCTGATTTGTTCATGTTGTGATCATTGCACCAAATAGAGAAGGCCCAACAAGAAGTCTGGGCAGAAATATCATTTTTTTAATAGTACCAGGAAGTGAAAAATCATCTTCACAGTCCAGGGACAAAGCATCTTTTCTTGCAGCTCCCTGGGGAGCTGGCTTTGGCTCACTGTCTCGTTTCCTCAGCAGTACAAGATACCGTAGGATCAAGAAAATAACAGGAAAAGATTAGTGGGCACCTTCTGGAGTCCTGTCTGTAAGATAGATAGTGCTCTGTTGGAGCTGTAAATATATGACTTTTTAAAGGAATAATTGTGGTTCTGAGGAAACAATTACACAAAACTTGCTAAATATGATAGAAAATTGAGATTAGTCTGAATTTGGAGCTCTCTGCCAGTAAAACACCTTTCAGCGTGAATAAACATTTGTTAAACTGGCAGAACCTATGGGCAAAACTAATTATCACCTGCACTCTAATATTAATGGCAGAGAGCATCTTGGTGATGATACTGTGCTACTTGAGACTGACAGGGCCCAGTTGTGCCAACTGACACACTTTCATCAGAAATACTGCAATATTTGGTGTCTTCCCTCAAAGCTACCACAGCTCCTAAAGTACGATGAATGCTGTGAATGCATGAAAACCTCACTGAAAGTATCCAAACCTTGTAACTACTGGCAGAAGCTTGAAAAGACTCTGAAAGCTCAAAAGTCTAAATGGCAACAATAGTCTGGATTACTGATGATTTCAGAGAGGCTGATTCATGTAATTTGAACACGTGGGACCAGCAGTGTTCCTTATAGTTCCTCCTCTCAGGCATAGAAATCATTCATCTTTGCCACTGTGGGGCTCAATCATCTATGCAAGGCCACTGTCTTTTTTTTTTTTGACAGCCAGGTAAGGGCTGTTCTTTACCTGCAGAGGGGTGAAATTTTATGGTCTTCATGAAATGAGGAGGCCAAGGTGTCTTCTTACCATATCTCCAAGTCATTTCTTCCTTAAATCAGAGCCTATTGTCACACACTGTCTATCTTTATAAACTTATTAATAAATACCCTGTAAGATTTAGTAGCAGCTTCAGTGGCTCCATGTGTTACAACTAGAAAGACTTTCAGCTTTTTGTCAACTCTCAACTTTATACTCATGATACCTTGTTCAACTTCTTAAGGTTTTAATAAGTATCAGGCTGTGCTAAAATATTTTTATTTGTCAGATGGCATTTTTTAAAAAAGTTTTGGATGGAACTCTCAAACAGCATATGCTCATGCCATTTTTCCCTTTTACAAAAAAGTAACCTATTGAAATGTTTTGAGAATATTTTTGACTGCCGATGCACTATGAACAACAGGAGACCTTGCTGACCCCACCAGATATTAATGGGTCGAAATCTGTGTCTTTCTGTGGAATGGAAGACGTCAACACTAAAAGCTCCCTTACCCCACAGATAGCTGGTCCCAGTCCTGTTGTTTTTTCCAGTCTTCAGAAAAATCCTTGGCAAGAACTGTCATTTTTCCAGTCATCAAATTTCCAAGAATCTTCTCTTCACATCTCTCTCTTTTTCTTTTGATGGACTCTCTCATCATAGTAAATGCAGACCTCTTGCAGGAATGTGGGCCAGACATGTGTGTAAGCCAAATGGCTTATGCCTGGAAGAACAGCAAATGAACAATGAAATCCAGCAACGAGATGAAAAAAGAGATTTACATGGATTTTTTTTTTTTTCTCCATAAATGTTTCTCACTTTTTAATTTATTTGACTCAACTGTGCAATTAGCTCTGGCCCACTGGATGGCCATCTGATCGCGTGGGAACACCATGTCCTGTGCCACCTAATACACATTTGAAATTGATTTGTCAAAACTGGCAGCACTGCAGAAGTTGTTTCACACTTTAATCTAAGATACAATAGGCAGAAGAATTTTTTTTTTTCCTTTTTTTCCCTTTTTTCCTCAGTCCAGATTTATCAAAAAAAGCTTGTTTCTTCTAATGGACCACCTGACTTCCTGTAAATGAGTGAGCATGTTGTTGCCCTCCACTGACTGGCCTAAATACACTAAAATGGACCTATTACTAAGTTCTTTCAATAGTATTGGTCCTGTTAAAATGGCAAAGAGTTTTGATTTTTTGTCTGTCCTTCTGCAGGTGTGAGGCTCTGATTTATAAAATTAGACGCATGTTTTTAGTTTAAAGTCTTGATCCAGCAAAATGTCTTAGTAAGTGTTTAGTTTTAAATTAGCTGCACTGCACAAACTCTTAAACTTGAACACATATTTAGCTGCTTTAATAGTTAGAGACCTCATTTGGGGTGTACAGTTTTAAGCAACTGTAATCTGATTTTCAGATATACTCATGAATTTTCTCCTATATTATTCTTCTCAATATTTTCCACTCCTTTGATGCTGTTCTGCCTCTGGTAAGTTAAGAAATGGAAGACTATCTGTCTTCTACATATAGTTGTATCTCGACGAACACCCAAAAAGCAGAAACGCCAGTTTTTAGTGAATGCAGATGACTCTAAGGAATAGTTAATGGATCTCTTAAGTTCTAACCCTCATATTTACATCTTAGTCCAGACTACTAAAAATTAACAGTTCTTATATATGAAGAACATTACAGTCAGGCAAACATAACTTCAGAAAAATGGAGGAGGAGGGGTACTACAGAATAGTCAGCATCACCTTAGTCTCTGTAAAGATTACGGAGAAATCCTCACAGGAGCCATTTTCAGGAAGGAGAAGAAGGTGATTGGGAACAACCAGCATAGATTTACCAAGGACAAACTGCACCTGGCCAACCCAATTGCTCTCTACAATAGGATGACTGCTTTTGTGGACAAACGGAGAGCAGCGTATGCCGTTTGCCTCAACTTTAGCAGGATTCTTGACATGGTCTCCCGTAGCACCCTTAGAGACAAACTGGGGAGACATGGACCATGAGCAAATTCCAAGATGGGTGAAAGACTTGCTAGACTGGTGGGCTCAGAAAGCAACAGTCAACACTTAGAAGTAAAGACTGTTTAAGAGCAATGTTCCTCCGAGATTGATACCAGGGCTGATACTGTCTATCATCTTCAACAACTTGGGCAATGGCATGGACTGCACCCTCAGCAGGCTGACATCAATTTGGACGGGGAAAAGTTGATACACTGGAGACCAGGGCTGCTGTTTAGAGGGGGCTCAGCAGGCTGGAGGAGCGGGCCAACAAGAACTTCACAAAATGTGACAGACAAATGCAAAGTGTTGTACCTGGGAAAAATAAACAACAGACCGAGGACAGCAGCTCTGCAAGAAAGGATTGGGCTGGTCTTGGACAAGCTAAATATGAGCAAGCAGTGCACCCTTCAAAGACTAACCATATATTGGCTACATTAGCAAGACGGTAGCAAAAAGACTGAGGGAAGAGGTTACCCACTCTATATGGCATTTGTGTGGCTCTATCTGGAGTACTGAGCCCACCTGGGGACTCTCCAGTATGAGAGAGATTTTGGCAAGCTGGGTATATCTTCAGCAGAGGTCAGGGTGCTGGAGCAGCTGATGTTTGAGGAAAGACTGAAGGAAGTGAGATTTTTCAGCCTGGAGAAGACTAGGAAGGGGTCTGATTGCTGTCTTGAACTACCTAGAGGGAGGTTTTAGAGAAGACAGACTCACAATCTTCTCAGAGGAACACAGGAAGCAGCAGTAACAGGCTGCAACAAGGGAAAATTTGATTGGATCTGGTGAGGGTGGTGCAACACTGGAACAGGGGCTCAGAGAGGTGGTGGCATCTCCATCCCTTGAGGTATTCAAAATGCATCTGGACTCCAAGCAATCAGACCTAGCTATAAGTTAGAATCACAGAACCATAGAAACACAGAATCACAGGATCATAGAATATCTCAAGTTGGAAGGGAACCGTAAGGATCATCAAGTCCAACTCCCTGCTCCTCGCAAGACTACCTAAAACTAAGCCGTATGACTAAGAGCATCATCCAGATGCTGCTTGAACTCTGACAGGCTTGGTGCTGTGACCGCTTCCCTGGGGAGCCTCTTCCAGTGACCGACCACCCTCTCAGAGAAGAACCTTTTCCTAAAGTCCAATCTGAACTTGCCCTGATGCAGCTTCATTCCATTTCCTCGTGTCCTCGTTAGCCCTGATTTGAGCAGGAGTTTTGCCTGGACGACCTCCAAGGTCTCTTGCAACTGCAGTTATCCTGTGTACATGGCTCTAAGAATATTTTAGGTCCCATTGCCCATAGTGCACTATGGAGCAGCAGTTGTCACAGCCAGGACCCCAAAGACTATTAAGATACAGGACCTAGCATCCTTCCTATCTATAGAAATGTCTCTCTAGTCGTATTTGAAAATACTCCTCTGACTTTACTGCTGTTGGAAAACAGCCAAAATCCAATTTAACAGCCTAACTGGGAAGGACTGGGAGGAAGAATTCCTCAGGGTAGAAGAAAGGAGCCTGGGATGCCACAAAGCCAGCAAAATGACATTTTTCTCTTTCCTGGTCTCCCACGGAGCGGGGTGTCAATGCAGTGGAGTGTGGTAGGGCATGGGCTGCCCCTGGACCCAGGGGCCAGGGCACCAGCCGGGCCACGAGCAGCCCCCTTCTGCCAAGCCACCCCTTGTCACACTGCCCACAGCCACGACCAGGCGATTTAGGTCAACCCAGCCCCTTTCCACCGTCACCATGCTCGCTCCCAACGCAATAAATAGAAAGGCTATTTTGTCAAGCCCGGCTGTTTTTATTCAGGAACTTCTCAGAGGAAGCCTGAGTGCGTAAACAGGAAAGCAGGGGCTGTTTTTACTTCACCCATCTATAAGGAAAAGCAGGGCCTTTTTTTACTTCCCCCATCTATAGCCAGTACACGCGGGCTGACATCAGGCGAGGGCCAGCTGCACCGAGCGCACCCAACAATTTGCTCCCGAGGCGGCAGTACCAGCGCCGGGGCAGGCACGGCCGGAGGGAAATGCAGACAAATGCGTTGCCCTTCTGGAGCCACTGCCACCCCAAAACCCCTGTGCCCACCCCAGCTGCCCCCCCAGGTCCCCATCCACGGTAGGGTGGGAGGAGAAGGGGTGCCTGGAGGAGCATCCTCACTTCTGAAATTCATAAGCAAGATATTTTTTTCCCGCAAGAATGCCAGCCTCTTGGTGCAGCTGGCTAATCACGGGGGGCCTCGCCGCAGGCCCCCAGCACCCCCGTGCTTGCATGATGTGAAGCGCTGCAACCGGGGAGTGCCGGGCGCCTATTTTTAGCCCTCGTGGACTGGAATTGCAGGCTGCGCTGCGGATCTCCCTGCAGAAACACTGGTGGAAAGGAAAAGCAGCACCACACTGTAATTTTGTCTCTAGTAATGGGGTTTTCTTTCTAAATCCTGAGTATCAGTTTCATTCACTGCTCCAGGCTACAAGAAACACACTTCGCCTACAGCCATAACGTCTTCTCTCCTACCTATATGTCACCGAATAATAAAACGTGCAGCAGTTTTACAGTCACTGTAGAGTTACTACATGACATATGTGTACAAAGCACACTGGCTTATATGACCACCCAAGCGATTAATAAAACTGGTTGCCTGCTAGAAGTGATCTTTAACTAAAGGTTGAACAAAATTGGTCTGGAAACCTTGAGAATAATTTAGAGCGGTTGCTTAAATCACAGAGACGCAAAGTCTGCAGGAGATGGATCTTCATGCAGCTTTCATCATTAATGTTTTTCTCTCCATCGTCTCAACACCTTTAAATAGAACATCCTACCAAATAATATTTATGTTAATTTGTTTATTTGCTACCATAGAAAAAAAACAACGGCAACAACAGTGCTAAGGGAACAAGCGTGAATAGTAGTGAAGAAGTGCCTTGGTTATGAGTAATTTCTGTCTCTATTTTAAACATAGTGAGTAAATTCTGCTCAGTTACACCAGCCTAAGTTGGAGAAAGGTGAATTCTGTGAGAATCGAGGACAGAATTTAGCCCACAAGTTCAAATTACCTCTTCAGAAAATAACGAAATCAAGTTATTAATTTTATTAATCACTTTCAGCTTATTTTATACTATCCTTGTGGTTAGTTACATGCATAAACTGAACATAAAATTAATTTCCTCATGTGTTTTACTACTTGTTAATAACTTGAAAGCCACAACAGTAGTAATCTTAATTTATATCAGAGAGTACAACCACCATTAGCTCTCAACAGAAAATGACAGGAGGTGTGGAAACAGCAAGCACTGCTCTGTCAGGACAGTACCACCTTGTGCTTGATTTTATTGTACAAATCAGGTTATAGCGTGGAGTACAGTGAGACCCCTCAGATAAACAGATTTACCCCATGGCTTTCTGGATCTTCAGCTCACTATAAATAGAACTACACTGAGACTTTTTGGGACACATTAGTTTTTCTGTATTTATCCTATCAGTAAGGGAGCTTACTAATTTTCTACCCTGTCTTTAATGTGGAAAGGATGAAAAATAAGGAGACAGTAAGTTTCAGGCTAGATTCTTCTCTGCTGTTGACCAGCTGAGTTCATGTCATACTGGCTCCCAGTTAATGCCCAACTGCCTTTTCTAAACTCTCCTTCTGCTTTAGCTCCATACAGTCCATCTGCCAGGCAGGAGCTGTATACGATTCCCAGAGAGTCACTGGATAGACTTCAGCATTTACTAACTTTATTTAAACTCATCAGGGACCGCTATAAAGAGCTGTACAGAACTAATGTGAGTCTTGGGTATTTGATCCAGGGTTTAATGTTACAATGTCCATCAAACACACAGTTTTTTGGGGAGTTTCTTTCACAGTAAAAAGGCAGAAATTTCTGGGTTTGCCAATGCAAATTGAATAGGTAACAATAGACATTGGCTGTTGCAGCTGAGTTTGAATTTGTTGAATTTATATCATGGAAATAAGTAGCCTAAGACAACTCCTCCTAGGAGTTCAAGTGGTGTAAATCAAGTATAAACCATACAAAATCAATGGAGTTACTTCGATGCAAATGAGAGTAAAGCCAGACTCAGCATCTCTTACAAGCAATGCAGCAGTGTTCTCCAACACCCTACCAGTATGTAAAGGAGATGGCTCTGTCTATTCATATTGACATCCTAGTCTCTGTTATGTGCTTTTCAGGAAAACTGCTATTTCACAGCTCGCTCTGTTAGGACAGAGTGATTTAACAGTTTTTCTATTTAGCCATGTGCATGTGTCAGAGTGCAGGTAGAGAAGATAAACAAGCTCATGCCTGGCTGTGTTGCAGCATCCTTTCCAGCCTCCTTCTGCATCAGCCTTTCAGAAGTATAGTTATTGAGCCTTTTCTCATCCCAGCACAGGGAGACATACTCCAGTGGCAAGATAACATGATACAAGAAGGTTTCAAGAGTCTCTGCCTTTCTCTCCCCCCTGACCTCCAAAAGCCTAAGACAAGGGATCTCATGCCTTGTTTCTCTGAGTTTGGAAAGGAGGCAAAAGTGCCATTTTACTGTGAAAAGTCATATTTCCATTTAAAAAGAAAAACAGTAAGGCAGATCAATAGATCTTGCCTAGTGTGCATTTATGAAAGCAATCAGTTTGTTTAGGAGAGAAAGTTGGGAGGTTGGGCAGTGAAACCACAGACCAAGCAGGGGGACTCCAGGACAGAGTGTCTTGCTGCCTCAGCCTGTAAACTTTGAGATTTCATAAAATCCTGCCCCCTCCAGCAAAATCAGGTCATACACAGGTAAATAAGAGCACAGCAGCACATGGCAGGAGAAAGAATCAGCTCCTACATATTCACGCAGGCTGAAATTTGGAGCAGCTCAGTTGTCGGTTCTTGCACTAGGGAATGAAAGTCGTGTTTTTTCTGGGTCTGGGAATAAGAGAGTTGCCAGTTTGAAAACAAAGGAAGACGTGGTAAAAAGCTAGGAGCTACCCAGAGAGTCCGGAGGTACCTGTTTTCAGAAAACAATCAATTCTGGGATGCAAGGGAAGAAATAAAAAAACTCCCTGGAGCTCCACTGCAGCATTCAGTACTGTTCCTCGTGGTACCCAGTACAAATAAAATGTGAACTAAATAGGCCCATGTAAAGCATATTCAAGCTCTCTTTTTCCTTTCCTTTTAGGTTTCTCTTTCAAGTCCTTTTTCTTTGATTTCTGAATGAAATTTCTGCCTTGCCTTTGTGGTCAACCATGCCAGCCATCTAAAGGTCTCTTGAGAAGAGACTCTTTTCAAGAGTTAGTAATCATGTGCGAAGAATTTTGGTCATAAATACTTTGGGATGTTGTCAAGAATAAGATGCAACAGAAATAGGCAAGTTAAAAAAAAAAAAGCAGGAGCATTCTAACAGAGTCAACTGTGCTTCCTTCTGTCACACAGTCCTTCATGTGTCCTTCATGTATCCTTCAGCACAGGGCAATTCAGAGGATCCCAATAATTTCACCTGCAGGAATAAGCTGCTGGTCATATCCTCAAGCAACACAAATCTTCCTACGTTAATGGACAATGATAAAATTGACATTTTAAAGACATGTACAACCCACCTTTCATGAAGTATCATCAGTACCACAGGTAAGTACCAAAGAGATTTAAGAGACAGTCCCTAACTAGCAAACACTGACTTAAGCCTACACTTACAGTTTCTGAAACTACTATATGCTTTCTCTATCTGCAATGAAAAGGCATCTCCATCTGCACTGAAAAGGAGACCATAACTTGGAAGATCAACAGTGTGCCCATATGAATGATAACAGAATCAAACGCTCAGCCTGCCTTTGCTAGTAGTCTGGTATTCTGTGCCTCACCAGTCAATATGAACACTGAAGGCATCCTTAAACCATCACTTCTCCTCTACCAAATAGGCTGGAGGTTTCATTGTCACTGGGTAGCATCCTACGGCCACTGCAGCCACGGGTGTGGCCCTGCCTGGGGAAAACACAGCATGGTGAAGCAGAAGGACCTTTGTGGGAATTCAATCAGCCTCGCCGCAGTCCAGCAAAGTTACAGCCAAAGGCCGAAAGCACAGAGATGTTACATCTTTTTTAACACTTGTCACCTGTGAAAGAGCACTTTCTAACAGCAGAGGGTCCTCAGGAAAGAGAAGCCAGTCTCTAAACCCCTCTAAGAAAGTATTCAGCATTCCTTGCCACAGTGCAGGTGTCCTTTCCTAAACAAATATTATTTCATTTCTGAAACCCATCAGATTTCTGCTTTGTATTAGTTCACAGAGACTCCCAAAGTATCCCTAAGCAATTTTGGAGTAGTGAGTTTATATGAACTTCTCTCTGTAGCTGTGGTTTTGTCTGTCACTAACAGATGAGGCAGAAAGATTTTCCCCTGACTTGTTTCATTCCACCCCAATGGCTAAATAATGTACTTAAATAAAGCAGTCCTGTACCCTTTTTTTTTCCTTCTTTATCTATTTTTATGATGGAGCAGAAGTTCATTACTTCTGCCAAAGCTTCAGTCGTTACAACATGACTGAAGTCAGATGGGAGAGGGACAACATGTTTACTGTTAGGCAACACCTCTTCCTGGTGGGTTTTATATCAGGCTTTTGCTGTGGCAAAGCAGGTGGTCACTACCATGAGAACTGATGTCTGGAGGGGAGAGGGTTCCTTTCCAACAACTAGGAGTACCTGGTGAACTGAGATTCCCTTAATAGATGCTTAAGAAATAGCCATATTTAATGATCAGAATGTGCTTGCAAGCAGTCTGGGAGGCCAAATGAGAGTCAAAATCCAGGAGACACATTTACAACATCCAATGCATTTCCAGTGAATCTGGTTCATACATCATAATCTGAAGGCAGAGCAAAGCACTCAGCAACTACTGCGCTGCTCAAAGTAACAAATGACTTTTCTCAAGGTTTGGACAAGTAAATAGATGTTCTTATTAGATGTTTATATGAATCATTTGAAATGATTTATTGGTTTGTTTTGTCATTAAAACTACAGGCTCTGAGTATCACTCAACTTTTGTTGTATGTGTCAAATTTTATCAGTCACATGCACTTTAATTTGGCTCTATTCATGGCTCCAACTTCTTGAGTTTGAAAAGACCATGGGGAATAATGCAAGGATCTATTTTAAGTCTACAGCTATTTTCTATTCTGGCAAAGAAATAACTGACAGTAAATAAATATCATGCCATCATTTAGATACATGTAGATGATTCTGGATGACCTTATGGAACCCAACAAAATAAGAAGCAAAAAAAAAATCAGCAGCCAACATAAGGGATGTGCAAAGATGAGCATAATACCATTAAACTGCTAGTAAATGGAAGCGTGGCTGTATTGAGCTAACTTGAACGAACTATTTGATCACTTCTTCTTGTGTTACCCTTTCAAATTTGAGTCCCAAATCAGTTGTCACTGCTGGACTCACTCCAGATCTAGGGTCTGCTTCTTGAACTAAAACTATTCATGGTATTTTATTCACGATACAGAAATTAGGCCATTTCTATATTTTTTTCATGTACTTCAGTTACTAACATCTGAAGTATATAAGGATGCATTTGGAAATCTGGATCTTTGTGCACCACAATACACTTCTCCCATTGTCCTATCCTTCCAGTCTAGAGATGCACAGTGGCCCCATCTCCACCCTGATAGGAAAGAGCAGCCATCTGATAACGCTTTTGCCACTCATCTTCTGTACTGCCTCATCAGACCTTAAAAGCAACCACAGTAAAGACCTCCAGCAGTGCCCAGGAGTAAATACCTAGGGAAAAATTTAAGAAACAAGGGTAGAGTGCAACCCCCACAAATTATTCTTTTGAATTTGGGATCCACCAGTACCTTAGAGACATCATCCCGTCAAGAGGTGGCATTTGGTTCTTGTGTTATAAGAAACGCAAATGACTGTGCCATACTCACCTTCTCCCGCCCTTTAAGATTTTATAGACAGTCCCTTCTCTCCTCCTAAGCAAAGGGCCCAGTAATTAGCACTCTTTAAAATACAGAGCGCAGTTCCCACCTCTCAAGCAAACCCAGCACATGCCATCCCTTCCTTCTCCCTCTCCCCACACCAGCCCTTTGGTCCCACAACACAACACAGCCGTGGCCTTTTCAGGACGGGCCTGTAAAATGTATCAGCAGAGTGATCTGTAGTAAAAATGTCCTGCCATCCAAATCCCTGTATGGTAAGGCTCCAGCCTAGCAACTGAGAGGTTAAATCCTGGTTTACATGAACTAAAGTAGACATCAGTGTGCGTGTACCGTTCTGGCTGAAGATTTCACAGCCTGTAAGAATATGGCTATCCTTTATTCTGATTAGACCAGTCTATGGTCGTCACATGATAATAGATGCATGAATCAAAGTGCTACTTTAGTCTTTGAAAACGTTCTGGTGAAGTGGGACTTTATTTCCCTTCAGTCCATCCAGCTCCCACTCTACTCATTTCCACAGAGGACTTGAACACCTACTTCACCTGTAACCCTCAAAACATGGGAGAGTACTAAGCTCTGAATAAAGATCCTGTTCATGACGTACAGATAGCTAAACCAAACTTGATGCTTCATCTCCTCAAAGTTTGCCTCATCTGCTGGCAAAGTGAAAATTATTGCAAAATAAAATCTTACCTCTTTCCAGGCCACTTTAATGACCCATTAGTAGAGAAATAACTGGTTTAAAGATACACTCTTGTAAGGGTGGATGCAAGAAGGAGCACATTAGATGGGAGGGGGGGG
>NW_009193275.1:109093-137247 GCF_000690835.1 Fulmarus glacialis
GGCGTGAATTTATTCTGTTGCACAGTTGCTCCTTCACCCATTTCCCAGCTTGTCCTTATCACCACCAAGATTATATAAGTCTTTCCCCTACTAGCAATTGGGCTTGCTTTAGCTGGTAGCGCTCCAATTAATGTTATCTTTATCTCTAGAATTGCTAGAATTCCTTAGAAATCCTATGTGGGATGATATTAGCTTATTTGGCCAATACTTTTAGAATATTTGTTTGTTTTCACTCAGACAAAAATATTCAGGCCATTATGCTATCTAGTGCATTAGAGCTGAGCTCACCGCCTCTGCTCCAGAATACATTAGGACTGGCAAGGGCTACCCACAGGACAAACCACCTCCTCCTGGGCTGTGCTGGTGACCTGCCCAGCACAGCCGTCACTGCTGTCATTGATGGTGCCACACAGTTCCCTTCCCATGACAGAGCAAGCTGTAGAGATATCTGAGCAACCAAAGTTCAGCTCTCAGTTACACGAGATTGTCCCGTGATAAATGCAGAAGCCACTTACACATTTGTTCTTGTGCTGAGTTCTCCCCCACATATTCTTTGCTCCATTTCTCTACTTAGAGGTATTTTACTGAATCCATTGCTATGTCATACCACAGAGAAAATCAGAGTGTTTAGCAGTAGTCCTAAAAGCTGAAGCTCTTGAATACAAATCAAGAGTTAAACCTGCAGTAGGTACAAATTGATATCTCCATTGACTCCTTTGGATCTATGCCACTACTCTGGTTTTCATCAGGATATCAAGCAGAAAATTTTTCAGATGGGTTGTTTTTTAATACTAAGACATAGCAAAATAGTTCAGCTGTAGATCTCTTCCATGGAACAGTCTTCATTTTGAAACACAGATCATCAGCTTACTTTTAAAAAAATAATCTAACAGCATTTAAGTTCACTCACAGGTTACTTTTTTTTGCTACTGAGGTTTTGGGCCATTGGGTTGTTTTTTATTTGTGGGATTTTTTTAGAAAGCTCATAGTTCATATATATCCACATCTTTCAAAAATCATTCTGTTGTTCTTAAGGAACTTGCTTTCAAAATAAAGAACTCATCCACATATCCTGCCCTGGTGCTGGAGTTGCTGGAGTGGAAATCAGAGCTGTAGCCAGTACACTTTAAAGCTTTTTTCACTTAACAGACCACTTAGTTTACACAAATTGCATACTTGCTGGTTTCACCTGTCCAAATTGCAAAAACAAGCATCTACAAAAGAGCCAAAGTAAAATCTGAGCACGCATTCAGAAGATGAATGGCACCAAAATGTAGCTGTTTGTGGATAGAGAGCATTTACACTTGCATTCAGTGCAGAGTTATCAATGTGACAGCTTCCTTTTGTTACTGCTATGTATTGGCTTCAATTACAAACCACCGCAGAGCTGAGGACAAAGAAAAACTTCCACATTTCCCGAATTATTTCTGAAACACATGAAGGTCGAAAGGGCAGATTCTGCTCCACACCACACCCACCAGCCTGACACCAGTGGAGCGGCTCTATTGCGGGAGAGCAGGCTGGCGTGTGCAGGATTCACTGAGAGACTTTAAAGGAAACTTTTTGATAGCCAGGTTACACCAGTTTACCTAAGATGCTACACGAAAGAAAAAAAACCAAATTCTGCTTATACTGGGTAAAATCTCCCAGTTCAGTAGTTACAGGCTTGAGTGCTACAGGAGATCTTTTTAATAACAAGTGTGTTTTTCTCTACTGGCTATACTTCCTATATCTCTTTGCTCCCATGAAGCTGCATCTCCTCCCTTGTCTCAGAGGACCATGTGTTCGTCCTTTTTAGCCTCCACCACCTCGTTTCAAATATTCCTCTCCTGCTGTAACCGTGGCCATCAAAGAAACTCCAGAGCAAGCATGCGATCAGCACCCAGGGGAACATCGCAGCTCTGCAACCCCTCCTGATACTACACACGCAGTTTCCTCAATCCCACTGCATTTTTTTTTCTCCTCCCCACCTTTCCCCAGGCTCTCTCCCTTCATATTTATTGCAAAACACCAGACTTGCTACAATAAAGCAGGAAGAAAACTGAGTCCATTACTAAATGCAAGCACTAGCTTTATTCCTTCTGCCGCTGGACCCCATATGCACCTTGCATGTCACACTCTCGTGTAATGGTGGGTTCAGGTGTTTCTGATGTTGCTGCCAGGCGCTAAAAGCAGAGTGATACAAATGTGAGGGTCCTTCGATCCCTAACTGCAATTGCGGATAAAGCTGGGAATTCTCCAGCACACGTCGAGCAGCTGCTGCTGTGAACAGGCTCCAGGGATGTACTTTGGTGCATTCCTGGCCTGACTTAGTGCCTCATGCTAACTCAGTTTTCAACCACAGTCATTCTTGTACTGGCTCATTATTGTAGCACTGTAAAAATAAAATGCTTGGACAGTACTGAAACTTCCTCCTAGCTGCCGCTTTCATTTGCATAGCAGGCTACTATTCTGTGTAATGGGGTGGCAGTTGTTTCCATCCTATTGCTTCTCTGATTTTCCTGTCAGATTATGTTTCCATCTAATGCCCTTCGTACACCTCTAGTACAATTAACAGGGTGGTTACTTGATCTCTGAATAGCAAAAGTCATACTCAACTCAGCAGGAGTTGAGTAAAAGAAGCATAAGGTCTTCTGGACTTGATCTTATTAACTGACTTGCTAACTGAGATAACACTGAGTTTTAATATTAACAATGTTCCAAAGTATTTTTCTTGCATTTTTATGTTTCTAGAAAATATCATATTATTGTATTGTAATAGTTAGGAAAATGTATGTTTGCACATGATTAACAACTTTGTAGGTATTTATGCACCTAAAGGGAATTAATTTGATATGTTTTTTAACTTGGGTATTAACCGGCTTTTCAGCATTTAATGGAGTGAATTTTATCTGCTCTCGACACAGGTATCTTTATGGAGTGTCACACATTTTTGTTTTCTTTCAATTTCTGAATAAAATGGATGGGAAAAGAAAAGACTACAACCAAGACATTACAGTCCTCACAACTATAAAACTCTCTGTCTTGTGAAAATTCTCAGCAAATGTGGATTCCTCCTTCTGGAACTTCCCCAGCAACACACTTCCAAAATACGTTCATTCTTGTTAAAGCCACTGATTCTAGTCACTGCAGTGAAGGCCTTCTGACTAAAACATTAACGAAAATGTATTCCTTCATCTTTATTTGATGTTTGCACTACAGTTTTGCTCCTCAATGGCACCTTTGATGCAATTGATACTTTCCAAAGTCACCTTTAAGCAAAGACCAACAAAAAAGCTTCTGCAAACAAAAACAAAAATACAGAGTTAGATGAGAGCCTGTGTGGGAACCATGAATGTCTTCTGTAATATACAATCTTTTAGGAACAGTCCTCAGTGTTTTCCAAGCTGCATATAAGACAGAGAGCCTCTAGCCCAGAAAAAGATTTGACATATTAATTATTGTCAGCTATGTCTAAACTGGGGGATGCAGGAATACTTCCAAGCTGAGTTTGACCTTGTGGTTGCAATCTGACTTATATCAAGGTGAATCTAAGATATACACAAGCCACCCTGTCTGGATGTTCAGCTCCCATACAAAGGACACCTGGGTGAGTATGTTGGAAGACACTCCCACCACCCTACTCTGACCAGACCTGGACAACTGACATCCAGGCCTCGGGTCAGCTTATCCATTCTTGATAAGGATTTCAGGCAATGTCCTCGATAGCATCATTGGACACTAATCCTCGAAAGATGCTGCAGTACAGTAACATTTTGATTTTGCCATCCTTATCGGTCCAGAACAAAAGACATTTTACATATTATCCGTATTGTCTTGGGCAGTCCCTATCTATAAATAAATAAAGCAATGAAGATGCTTACAAAAACAGTATTGAAAAAATTAGGAGCAAGTTCGTTTTCACAGTGACCAAAACCAGACTGTAATGGAATTAACCGTGTTTAAAAAGAGCAATATTGGTGAGAGTTCAAGTGAGATATGGTCTGAGATTTTTGGCCTGGACTGCTTTTGTTTCCAAAGAATTGTGTTTGCCTCTCAGAGCAGGTGAGGAATAGGAATGTAGAGAAGAGTGATCAAATTTCATCAGAAAAAGTACTGAGGAATAAAAGCAACCATTACATTAATCCTCATCTTCAGACAAATTCTACTTCATGTCAGCAGTTGGTAAAGGGAGTGGGCAAAAGGTGACAACAGGGTAATCTGCCCTTTCCATGTCATTAAGCCTCTTGAAAAATCCACTATCCTTGTCTCTGCAAGAGTTAGACTTTTAACCCTTCAGCTGATGTACAGGAGTTACTCTCATTTTCAAAGAAGGAGAAAACCATGCTTTCCCCATCTGGAAGCTGCCTTGGCACCCTGTTAGTGTCCTGACGGCCATTCGTGTCAACGATAGCACGCACCCTCACTTTGGACTTGCAGGTAAAACCTCTGAGTCTGTGGCCCAGAATCAATTCTCTTTTATCTTGGTGGGAAGATTTCTGTCAGCCGCCTAAAAGTTAGGCACCTCATCCAAACAGGTGGCCCAGGCATATGTGGTGGGGTTCATCCCACTCCAACATAAACGTCTAAACTGGCTTAACTCCAGAGGGGCCTCCCTCTTTGCACTGATTATAGAGCAGGCTAGACCACTAGCTTAAACCAGACCTGCAGCTTTTAGACAGCTAATGCTAGATTAAATGAATCCCACCTCCCTGACTTGTGTGGTCTTCAGGCAGCCTCCAGCAGCTCTAGCTCCATTTTGTCTTGAGTGTCCTGACCGCTGTATTCTGGGAGCAGGTTGTACCTATATTTTTTAAGAAGATGCCATGGCACTACACATGAGTGTGGCAGCAGTAGCACCTGAATTTGATGTGGTTTTTGATTTGGGTATTAACCGGTATTAACACTTAATAGAGTGAATTTTGTCTGCTCTCGACACAGGTATCTTTATGGAGTGTCACACATTTTTGTTTTGCCTATTGAACCTGGTCCTGAGGCCTTTTACAAATCCCTGTTCCCTTTTTAGGTTATTTTTATACAAAATTTACATCAGAGTGACTCTAACACCTTCATTAATATTATCTGAGGTGTTGAGGTTACTCCTGACCTTTAGTAAAGGAGCATAAAGCCAACAAGATTTTGAAAAAGAAGCTCAGCAGAGCCTGTTTTCATGCAAGTGATATCTACAAAATCTCTACTAAAAACAGAGCACTCACTGACTTGAAAGCCATCTGATTCTTAAACAATACCCCAATCCAAACAAACTGATCTTTAAATTGGACCTTGTAATTCCTTTTGCAAAATCAGCCCTACCGTTGAGGTACATCTGTTGAGCACAGAGTCAGATAGTTTTTTCTGTGCATGAGTATTTCAGTAAGTTTGCAGATGAACTCTGTAAGCTCTGGTGCAATTTAAAATGCTCTTTTCAGCCCCTGCCAAACTCCAGCTCACTGCAGGATTAACATATACATAGCATTCAAGCTGTAGGATACCTCTGAAAGGACAGTTCAGCGTAGTCCTTAGACCACAGTAGTGCCACAACACACCTTCTAGTCACATCTAAACCACATCAACCTTGCCCACAATTAAGCACAAGTGAACAAAGACTGGAGAGGGAGACCTAGCTGTCTAGACCCTTCCCAGAGACAATAGAGGGAGTCAAGCACTGCCCCAGGGTAACACATCTTGGATGGGACAGGATGGGATGGGACAGGATGGGATGGGAAGAATCACCATCTAGAAGTGCCTATTCACTGTTCCCTGTGCAGGGATTGAAGACAACTATTTCAGGATAGACCTCTGACTTTTAGATGGCTAAAGTCTGTCAAGATGAAACCCATCCATCCCTGGACAGGAGAAACTCACATTCCTGTTTTTTCAGCCAGCTTGTTTGTCTTTGCCCTGAAATGAACTCCCATTAATCTCAGATTAAGTCATGGCTGAGAAGTAGTTTGTGAATCTGCTTTTTATCTTTACCACCTTTCAGCTCTCATTTACCAGTTTCCAGCTCAGCCCGGGTCCCTGGCCATGACCATGTGCGTAGGTCACCAGGCATGCCAGGACTGTTCTCAAGACAGGGGGCTCAGCCACCAACCTGCGCAGACACAGCCTTTGGCATCTCACTAAAGAAAGGGCAATAGAAACTTTATATTCCTGGAATGGCCTTGCCTCCTTGTAAGAATATCTCAAGTGGTATTTACTTTCTTGGGTTTTTCTTCCTGGGAGACTACTCACTCTGTTTTTATTCATGCATGAGAAAGGGAAGGGAAATAAATGCTGTAGTGATAGGACATGAAGAAGTGTATGTAATTTGGCGAAGGCTGGCTGAGTGCTGAACTCAAGTACTACTGGAGCCATAACATTTACTAAGCTTTAAATTCAGGGCAATACCCCAAGCTCTATTTTCACTGTATTACATTTGTCCTGGCTATTAATAGCCTATAAGACACCCCTATGACCAAATAAATGTGGCCACTGTGGACAACAAGCTATGGAAGTGGCTTGGTTGTGCTGTGTGTGGGCTGAGTTTATGAGCAAGTTTTGTTTCACCGCCCTCCGGGGAACCACTTCACACAGCAGCTTTTGGGGTAGGAGGGAGAGGAGAGGAGGGAAGGGTGGTGGCAATATCTCTGGCAATACCCTGTGTGGTGGCAATACCTCTGGCAATACCCTGTGTGGTGGCAATACCTCTGACCGCTGCCGGCCCGGGGCCAGAGTGGGTCTGAGACCTTTGCGGTCCAGCCCTGGTGCCTAAAACATCTGGTCTTGGGGGTAGGGGGAGCAGTCTTTACCCCTGAGCGAGAATTTCATTCTTGGTATATAATTTTACTTCCTTCCGTTTTGAAGCAGTGGAAGAGTAAGACAAGAAGGTAAATAAAATCTGGTGTTGCTTATTCCATTTTTACTTCTTTTCAGTTTGTTTCCTGAAAACTAACGGCAAGTTAGTCTGTTAAGACTAAGGGCTTGGATCATTAGGCTTTTACAATTTTTTTTTCTTAGCAGCAGAGTAGATGCCAAAGTGTTAATAATATTCCTTGCTAAGATTCAAAAAAATATATTTTTTCTGCAATTAAGCAAGGCTTTTTTTTTTTTTTTCATTTTACCTACAAAATTGGTAATGGAATTAAGAAAACTTCTGCACTTTGCCTTCCCCCAAGAGACCTTGGCTAAGTACTACTTCAGATAGTGGCAAAACATACAAGTAACTTGCTAAAGGGACTATCCCAGCACTGAATTTACTGCAGAACAAACAAATGTGACATAAACAAATAGGTGAACTCCTGAAAAGGGGCTGGGCAGGGCAAAGACTCAAGGTTTTTTTCATCTGTTTTTCTGGTTCAAAAGGCTTAATTTCTCAGCAAAAAAACTAGCAGTGCATGGCTAGGCAGTAGCAACTAGGCATGTTAACTAAATAAGCAATTTTAAACTATTCAATCAAGCTAGCCAAGGGGAGTGGATGAAAAAGGTATTTTTAAAAGCTATTCTGTGCACTTGAAGTGTCTTTTTTCATTCCTCTGGTCTCCAGATTCCAGGACACGTCTTTGCATGTCACCGAAATCTAGATGAAATCTCAAAGACCGAAATTCTCTGCTGGGGGCTTAGGTGGAACTTGAGTGGTCATAAACCTTGAATGGGCTGCTACAGCGGAAGAATTTCATTCAGAGAGTTCCTTTGCCATTTTACTAAGTATATTTTACTTAAAATTTGTAACTATACCTTCTGCCTGCACTACCAAAACCTCTTAGCAACTTTTCAGCAATGAATCTTCTGTATAATGTGCTTTTTAAAGCTTCCTGAAATGAACTCTTCACACTGTATATATTAGAGAACTAATATTGTACTAAAGCTCTCTTTTGACTGCATGTTTTTTGAAGGGGCAGAGGAGTTCATTCTTCCAATGCCTCTCAATGGTACATATCTCAGAATCATCCATCATGTGCAGATCAGCAAGGTTGTCATCAGAATGAAGAAATAAGAGTTTTAAATTGCAGTCCTACCACCTGAGAAATACCCTGGTTTTAAGACTTAGCAGGGTGTTTGCATTCCTGTCGTGTAACCTTGCACATCCATTTAAGGTTAAGGCTCTGTCTGAAATATGGCATTCTGCGGGATTAGCTATATGGATCACAGCATGGCTGATGTATGGATGAAGTGGCATTTTCTTTGTACCTTTTATGTTAGAGGATCACTCTGATGCTGGAATTTTACCATCTGAAGAGTATTTTGCTGACAGTTCAGATAAGCAATGCTCATGTCCTCTAAGAAGCAAGTTAAATTGTCAGTAGGTAAAGGCACAAGTGTGTGCCATGTTGCTATTCTATGCAATTAATGAAAAATACGAATCCATGCACATGAATAGAACAAAATTAAAACAGCGGCTTCTGGAAATCCCCGAGAAATGGGGTTCCCTCTCTGTATTAATTATTCTGTGTATTCTGGAGCAGGTTTCTAAAGGCTGCCATGACCAGCAGGCTCAGCAGTAGCTGTCGTTAAGCCCACTCAGATAAGGGATTATGCCATGTTCAAATATGTTCAGATATGTTCTGCCTAGCTCTGTTCTTGGCATCTGGTGTCCTGAGAGACATTAATACTGGTCCTTTTCGAGGTTTCCTCTTCATTTTTCAGTCCCACTTTTAATGTCCTTGTAACTGTCTGCCTTTTCCAGATGTAAGACAAAGCATCTCTTGAATTTGGCAGAAGAGAATAGAAACCTGCAGTTGCTTTTACTGCAGAGTGTTTTCTTTAGCTCTAGCAAGGAGCAGGCAGTACAAAACTATATCAGCAAATCTGTTCTATTTCAAACTGAGTCTGTCTTTTCTTTCTCTTGGTGATATTTAGACATACTTAAACACCATGACCACGGTATCATATGATTAATCAAAAGATTTTTCTACATGGTACATACAATAAAATCTTTTCTTCCAAAACACAACAGCGAATATATACTGGACATACATGCTGCTTGTGTATTTAAGCGGTATGTACTTATTCCAGCCATCACACAAGATCCAGTACAAAAGTAGATGCCACCAAAAATCAACACCTGCTAAATATTGCTTCATTACATTAGCTGAGAGACAATTTTTACCAGAGCAAGGGCTCAGATATGCTATTTAGTGTAATAACTGATGGTAAATATTTATAAAACCAATCCTAAACACAGGACATATCTGTAATATTTCCTCCTCACCCTTTTTCTTTGCCTTATCTCTACTCTCCCACTGTCCCGAACACCTCCATTCACTCCTCATGGATTTCAGGATCCTGTTCTAGCCTGCTTCCTTTGCACTTTTGGAAGGGGGTTGAATTTCACCCACTTCATATCGCATGGTTTGACACTTGGGTGCTACAATAGAAAATGGAAAGTAGGCAATGCATATTCACAGCTCCTGAAACAAAAGAAAGCAGCAAAAGACATTAGAATTGTAAAATGTGGCAAGAAAAACACATTATTCCCCAAGGGAAAGGAACTATTATTTTTATCTTTGTGTGGAGGAAGGTGATGCTGCAGTCACCTAACACATCGGTAAGATTAAAGGCTGCTGATACTACTCTTTGGCAGCATTTTGAAGGTGAAAAAGGCACACGACAGTCATATGAGGAATACAGAAAGGTGGCAACAAAAACATCTGCATAGTTGCCACCCGAGCTTGGAAGCCTACTGGCAAAATACAGAAGTTTTTTTACACTTACACAGAGGTAACTCTTGAGTTATATTCTGCTCAGCTATAGCTTCGTAAATCCTGTCACTGAGATAGCTGCTAATTGTTTGCACTCCTGTAGACCAAACTGGAACCCACAAATGTGTATTCACAGCTTTACCTAAATAAGAACTAGTAAATTCACCCAAAAATGACAAAGAAGCCAAAAGCCATTGTTCAAACTTTTGGGGGATAACCAGCCACTAGAAATATTCTAAAGATTTTGTTCTGATTTTTATGTTAGGCCATGTAGAAATAAAGAAATTATAAAGATATATTAGGTAAAAGTGATCGTATTGCAAAAGGAGAATAAACTAAAACATGTTTGTAAAATACTGTTTTTATTGTGCTACATTTTTAATATCTAAAAATAAAGCCTTGTTTATTCAGTTTTGATGATAACATTGACTCACCTACCACGCAGCAAACCAAAGATTTCTCTATTGTGTTTGTTTTGCAGAAGTAACTTGCAAAACAAGAAGTCCTTTTAGTGGCAATAACATTTTATAATGGCAGAAGGGCTGTCATTTTTTGGATTGGGAACATAAAATAGCACTTTATGTTTACCGTGTTCATACTCATAAATGTAAGTACCCTGGAGTGGAAGACTTGAAAGGCTTTACATATGAGCTGTCTCATATGGCGTCGCATGTGTTCCTTCATTTGATATAAATAGCTTCTGTTTTCCCCTGGGTTGTTCTTTCCTCTACTTGGCTTCACCCCTTCTGAGGTCAGAGATGTATTGTGCTGATCTCTGCGTGATGAGGGAGGTCAGCCGTGGCCATTTGGAGATGCAGAAACTGGCTCTGTGCATGAATCATGCTGTAAAGAAGAAGACAGTCTGTCCCTCAGCTTTTATTCAAAATTCCCACTGACTTCAGTGAAGCTTCTTGTTAACAGCAGACACTTTAGAAAAATGCAAGTGGGCTAGACCTGTTGCTTCTATTGAGACTACATCTCCTTAAGACAGTGAGATATATCGCTGAGGTGCCTGGTGATACGCTTTAGCTCTTAGCCCTGCACATCCAAACATTTCTGAGTAATAATATGTATGGTTTTTTTAATTTCTCCTGATTTCCTGTGAGAACAACTGCAGAAGCAAATGAACTGAGCTAATAGAAAGAAGATCATTAGACTCCTTTAACCCATCCTAGGCCAAGCCTTTCTCAAACCAAAGTGGCCAGCCAGCCATAAATAACAGTTGCATGACTGTAACTATATAGCATTTGTCCCATGATGTGGGATGACATGTGGGAAAGGCCAAGTACACTGAAAGCAGAGGAAAGGTTTGGAGATCAGTTAACCTGAGAGATGGATTCGGTTCCTGGCTTTGCCACAGGCTTTTTCTGTGACATCAGATAACTCACCCAATTTCCCTGTGCTCCAGTTCCCAGACATAACGTCAGGATAACGCATGAGGAGGTTCACAAGGAGAAGGGGTGAGCACAAAACGGGCTGCAGTCTCCCATTAGCACGGAAGAGAAATGCACGCACACCCTCCGCACAGGGGTCGGGGCTTGCCTCGCAGCCTATGCAGCGCCTGCAAATACGTGGGAGTGAAATTCAATTGTTGAACACCACAATCGTCTCACTTATTCAGTTGGAAAACCAGCCTTCAAACTAATCCTTCTTAGAGACTATTTACGAGGAAAGTTTCAGCTTGTAATGTTGTCATTTTGGTTATGCACATGAAGACAAAAAAAGGAACAGCTTGATTTGAAGCTCTTGCAGCTCCTATTGACTTCAGTGGGATTTCTGACTGCTTGGCACTTCTGAAAATGGGACTAATCATTTCACAGCAGAAAAGGATTCTTTTTTCATCCTTGTAACCAGAATGTGTATAAATCATATACAAACTAGGAAAAAAAAGCTTTAGGGATGAAATCGTGCGGAGAATTTTCAGCCAAAAAGTGCAGTTATCGGCATACAGAGACACAGGTATTTGTAGAAGTCTTCACTTACGTTGCAATATGGTGTTCCACTGCAGTACAAAAATAGAAATGATACGAGTATGATTATTACTATAAGAAGTTATTGTAGCTGTAATGAGTGATTCCAACAGTTAGCAGATTGTTAAAGACTCATTTTAACTTCACATGCTCACTAGTCTCCCCGGGATTTTTTGTTTTGTTATTCTTTCAAGTACAAACTGTTTTTTGCCTTTTACAGGCCCTAATGTTCAACTCCATTTTTATATCTCTCAAAAACAGCAACCTCTGATTTAAATGGCTCTGAGCAGGCATTCATAATTGAATTCCACTACAATTTTTGAATAAAACCACAGATAGGCTGTTTGTTTTTTCAAGCTAAAATTAGTTATAGCCATCAATACAAATGGTCTGCATACATGCAGGTTTGTGTGGTGGGCTGCCCACAGCACCCGCATGGTGCCAGATACAAACTTAAACTAGCAATTTGGAAGGATTTCAACATCAGCCTTCCCGATTTCCCTGTCTAGGGGCTTTCTGAGTAATTAAAGATTTCCTGGCTCTTGTTGGAGGCCACCAGTGCATTAGCTAGTACCAACATTGAGCTTTGGAAAAGTGTGGCTACCTGTATTTAGTGCCTGTATTCCATGAGTTGTGAAAGGGTGATGGGGCTCCTGGTACAGAAGAAGAAGCAGTTGCCACACACCTTGCCATTAGTGAGGCTTTGCGACTGCTTCAGGGGGTGATCTCAAGCAAACTGGGAAAACACTAGAGGAAGCTATCGTAAGACGTACGTAAGTTTTATTGGAAATGTTACCTTCAGAAAGCAGTTTTCAATACTGCTTTATCAAAATGGAAGGATATCCTAAATCAAGGGCTGGTACTGCTCCATATTTTCATGACAAATGTGGGCAACGCAGTATAACGTGTGTTTGAGTTTGCAGATGATATCAAACTGACAGAGGCTGCACACCTGCTAAAGGATAAACATTCAAAAGTATTTTGAAAAATAGGGGAAAAGTAGCCTTAAAATAATAGAATCATAGAATCATAGAGTCATAGAATCATTAAGGTTGGAAAAGACGTCTAAGATCATCGAGTCCAACCGTTAACCCAACACCACCATGCGCACTAAACCATGTCCCTAAGCATCACATCTACATGTCTTTTAAATACTTCCAGGGATGGTGACTCAACCACTTCCCTCGGCAGCCTGTTCCAAGGCTTGACCACTCTTTCAGTAAAGAAATTTTTCCTAATGTCCAATCTAAACCTCCCTTGGTGCAACTTAAGGCCAAGTTCCAGAAGGTAAAAAGTTATAGAGTTAGGGAGCAATCGCAAATCCCTCGAGTATAAGAGTCTGATGGGCAATGGTAGTTTAGACGAAAGTTCCTCAGAAGAATATCTGCAGCCTACAGTAGATCACAAGGTGAACACTAGTGAACAGTATCATGCTGATTTAAAAAAATAAATACACTGAAACACATTGTTAAATTATGTGTAAAACCTTAATTAAGTTTCCTGCAATCCTCAGAAAAAAATAAACGGGAATGTTCTGTATAGCTCTCAGCCATAAAGTTCAAGGGAAACACGGAGCAGTGGAAAGACCTCAAAGTAAAGCAATGAGAATTCCCAGTCTCTGAGGGACAGTTGAAGGAGTAGCTGTTTAGGGAGGAGAAGTCTGGAGGGAGATCTAATAACCATCTTCAAAAACAAAAAGGTAATTGCAAAGAAGCAGCAAATAGATTGATTTCCTTGTCCAACATGGAAAAATAAGAAAGAAAAGCCAATGGAAGTCAGATAAAAGGCTAGGAAGATCTTTCTAGTGAGGAAGTTGCTTAAGTCAAGGAACAGACTGTCCTGGACGCGGGTGTGGGGTCTCCACCACTGAAATGGCTGGGAGGAAATTGGACAGACATTTTCTAGGAATAAGGCAGATCCTGCCCTTGGGTGAAGGACAGAGCTCTCCATTGTGTTCTCCATGGTTTCTGTGGACGCCCAA
Organism: Fulmarus glacialis; assembly: GCF_000690835.1. Taxonomy (NCBI): domain Eukaryota; kingdom Metazoa; phylum Chordata; class Aves; order Procellariiformes; family Procellariidae; genus Fulmarus; species Fulmarus glacialis. The sequence goes on from NW_009193275.1 coordinate 122,704, forward strand.
AGCATTCCCAGCCAGCTGACAATGCACAGGGAAGGGTTAGAAACTCAGCTTCCAATTACTTTCAGTTGTATATTACCCTCTAAAACCTGACAGCAACCCCTAAAATTACACCCTACTGTAAGTCTATGAACTGCTTGATATTCCACTCCCTCTAGTGTGGACTTCTTCATTCACTGTGACTTCTCAATGCAGTTATGGTCCAAATGTCCCTGAAAAATATATTTGTGTTTGACTCTGAAGATCCTTAATAAAATAAGCCCATATGTTTGGACGGATCCATGGAGCAAGCCTTGGGTTAGTATCTTCCTTCTTTATCAATATGACTTTATCAATATGACTTTATTATATCTAGTTTTAACATGATAATTGAAAGCACAGTTCCTTGGATGACTATATGCATGGTTACCCTAATAGACTGTTCATAATTTCTTATAAAAAATTCAAGTGGGAAAAAGTTCTTCCAGGAACTCAAATGCCTTCAGACTGAAATAAAACAATAATATCATCACAGGAAGGAGAGCAAAAGCTGGAAAATGAACTGCAGAGGGAGGAGAGAACTTAGACCCACTTCGCCACTTCTGCTGTGAGAGAAACTAAGCATAGACTGGCGTGAAAATTCTCCTGCATCAAGGACACCAGGGCCAGGGTGCAACCAGGGGGAGAAAGGAGAGTGAAGGGAGCCAACATTGCCAGTGGGAAGACAAGAGCACATGAAAACTGAAATTAGGCCAGTACTATTTATTATTGACATGTTTTCTTTTAAAAAATACCACCTTCTTATTTGGAAAGAGCCTGAGAGTGAACAGTAGGGCTTATGGACCTGGGGCTGGCAGGATGAGAAGGTGAGGACAGGAACAGAGCTGGGGAGGTGGGAAAAAGTCCTCAGCAGGGATGTGGGTGAGAGGGATTCACAGCTGTGGCTGGGAGGAGGCACACACACCTTCGGAGAGGTGATGGCAGTGTCCAGCCTCCATCACGGTCACTAGGTAGCCTGATCGGGGCTGGACAGGTGAGAGCACAAAATAAAATTAATTCATCAACCTAATTTTCTCTTAGCAGCTGATACACTGCTCACTAGAGAGTGTGGTGACTAAGGTACTTATATAAGCATTTATGAAGACTGGTATCTAAATTATTACAAACAGGTAATTTTTTTTTCCAGGCAGGAAAGGGCAGATAACTATTAAACTGAGAAACTATGGGCAAGTTTTCATGAAAATGTCCTCATACAAGTTGAGCAATGCTTGCAAGATACACACCACATCTATTAGCAGATGGTGGCCCTGCTGTGGAGGAGCTCAATTCTCTGATCAGTCAATAAAACTGGCCATTTCTTATCCTAAACTGATATAAAGACAGGCCCAAGGGAGCACAGACATCAAAAAATCCTGTGCTGCCATGCGTGTTATTTTCTTCGAATTTCTTGTGAGAATATAGCTAAATTCCCATAGAGGTATAAGCTCGTACCCATTTGGACTTCTGCAGTAAAGAAGGACGTGCTAACATGACATGCACCTTCTGCCCAGGGCAGGGGAATACACCTATTCCTACTTCAGTTCATTGGCAGCTCCCAGCACAGCAAGCCATTTCCTATCAGCTCTGACTCATTTTGGGAAGGAGTTTTGGGAACGTTTTCTCCCAGACCCCTCAGAAGGCATTAACCGGTGTAACCCCCAGCAGGTACATCTCACAAGTCCCGCTCGGTGCTCGATCTGCAGAGGCACAACCCAGGAAGAGCAGTATAGTCACGGCGCAAATGGGAGCGGCGGGTATCTGACCCCGATGTGCTGTGTCCCACTAGGGAAGAACAAACCCCTTGAGGGCCCCAAGCTTTCCGCCCCTCAATCCCCTTTAGCAAATACACTTTTGGTACCACTGGCCTGCTTCAATCCTGCGTCTTTGCCATTCAGCTCCCTCGTGACAACCTGGAGAGCCATGGCGCAGGCAGGCAGCTGCAGAGGCTCCATGTGGTACCCCTTCGCTTGGGGCACCTCGGTCCCCCCCCGAGGGGTGCTTAAGGGCCACCTCGGTGGACTGGACACCAAGGACATGAGCTCTTTCCGTCCCCAGCTACGGCTTGTCAGCTCCAGGGCAATAGCTCATGCTTTTAGCTCTGGCGGTCCCTATAAGCCTGTATTATAGGTGTTATTCTGCTCTGGCTAACGAAAGAAGACCTCACATAGCTTCACTGTATGCTCAAAAGCTTTTAGAAAATGCAGAAATCTCTAAAATTCTGTGTAAAAAGGCTCTCTTCAGTACTTCATATTAGCGTAAGTGAATTTTCTTGGTAGTTCTATTGATGAGATATCATGCTATTTTGTTAATTGTCTCAGAAAGACTTGCTCAAATAATGCAGAAATGAATTAGCCAAAAATCATGAAGATCATAACATGGTTACTTACCTGTTTCTGTACATCTATTATATTAACTACCCACAACTACTCAAGTTCCTCCTGGTTGTTTTCATGACACTCTGATGAATACCATGCTGTATAAGATGCATGGGCTGCTCAGCTACAGGGCATGTTTTAAGAGCACGCTACTTGTTATGCTGCAGTTTGAAATGTTCCCGTGATCCTGTCTGGTGCAGAAGAGGATCAGTTGATACAGTTAGTCGACACTCAGCTGTCCAATGTGGGGTACATTAGCGCTGGGTAACAATTAATGTCCAAATAGTCTATTAACACAAGCCATTAATAACTAATTGGAAATCAGAATCAATCTGTAAATGATTCATAGGTAGAAATAAGGCCTATATTTGAAGTTGCTAACATTTACAACAGATAATGTGAGTTCCGTTCTCAGCCACTTTCCACAAACTCTGGATTCCCACCGATTCATAGCTCAGTGTCTTTTGTTTTCCATTTTTTGGTAAGAACCACAAGAAAAGGGTGTTTATGTGAGAAAAGGCACCAAATGGCTAAATCTAAATGGTTCTCTGTCCTGTAGTGAACATTAAGTGGTGGGTAATTTTCAAAGGCTGTAAACAAAATATTCCATATTGCATCAACTGCTCTGCAAAACCCCATTTATGCAAAAAAAGATGATGTTGCTGTTGGATCAGTTTTTTCAGAGCCCTCCAGTTGCTCTCCCCTCCCCTTTTAGATGCAAAGCATGTAATTCCTGAAAGGCAGCTAGGACACCAAGAACATCACCCTTTGGTAAACCCCCAAAGTGCTATATGGGGAAAGTATTTATACCTGAATATACAAACCTGGCAAACCTGCAAGTAAATTGTGAACTCTGGGGGAAGCCTCATATTGTATTAATTTAATGTGGTGGGATACTACAGAAATTTAATGAGATTCTACTGGAAACGTAGGAACCCCAATTTGATCCTGGGTTGAGAGGTGGCCTGTCCTGCCATGTATCCAGCAGTCACAGTCTGAAGAGAGACAGTAGCAAATACATCAAAGGCAGGTACTTTAGTCTTAATTATAAGTAGTTATGAAGCAAAACACCAAAGAGAACATTTCTTCCTAGCCCTAATCATATTTGTATAACTTTAAAGACTTTAAAACACCTGAAATCCAGAGACCATAGTAATAGGGAAATACACTCCTTGTATGATAGTTTTTAAGCATTTAATATTATGCAAAGATGCCAACATTCTAGAATTATTTTTACAAGCATATAGAGGTGATTACTACTTACTAGAGTCTACAGGATTTTTCCACAAGGGGATCTTTGGCTGAGCAAATTAATTCCAAAGTCCAAAGTTTGTGACAACCGATGAAACAAACCAGTGCAATGTCACTGTGAGACTGGTGTTGGCATTAGGGTCATCACTGATAAATCCAGCTTTAACATGCTGAAAACCTCTTAAAGAAAGCAGATTGGCTTGATGATTTTGCAAGTATTTGCATAAAAATGAACATTACTACTGAGAAAATTTTTTCGTTAATTTATTCAAACTTGTAAAATCCTTTAGGTATTAAAATGTAAATATTTACCTAGCCAGAAGTGCTTTTCCTAAGTCTCTCTTCAGACAAAAAAACCTTACGCTTTGTTATATAAAAATACAAAGCACATTGGAACATTCAGCAAACTGCTCTCAGTTACCCCAGTGCAGCCCAGTAGGTTTAGCATAAAAACTTTAGACAGGAACTGGCAGGAGATATTTCATTGCATTTGTGTGACTTTCTTTAACTGGTTTTCATACATTCCAGTTTCATGTAAATATATCCACATAGAGCTAATGCTGCGGTACAGGTAAATGTTTGAGAATTTGCAAAGATTAAAGGGATACCGTTAACCCCACTCTTGCCTTTAGCTGGAATATTTCCTGAATTTTTTGAAGCTTTTATGTATTTTTTCTACAATTTAAGAGCAAAAATAATTAAAATAGCTCTTTTTCTGTCAATACCTTGTCATTTGAATGCTAGAAGCCACAAACATATTATAGGAACCAAGTAGCCTTGACTTTGTGATACTAAGAGTCTTAAAATAAAGGAGAAAGGAATAAAATAACCCCTTGAACCTCATTTCAATTCAAAAGAGAAAAAAAAAAAAATCCCAGGCTTGTTAACATAAATAGTATGTGCAAATATGCACAAGACAACAGCCCCTTGGTAACATTTTTCCCACAGGAGAGAATTCCAGCAAAATTGTAGGCTATGTACAGATACTTTATTTTCTAAACAAAAATTGCATTATGCCAAAAGACATATACATTTCAACTACTATTAGAGTGTAATTAAATTATGTTAGTTATCTTTGTTTGTAATACGAGGAACAAGATTTCTGTTGAAAGCACAAGGCGCTCCTAAGTTAATATCCTTTCATCTCACTAAGTGTCACACTGTAGGTGGTCTGCAGTGCTTTCTTTATACAGAACTTTTCACAGGATTTGCTTGATTCAATGCTACTTTTTAGCTTTTGGGTCAAGTGAAAAAAATAGGAGGAAAGCCACAAGAGGACAAATTCGCCTTTTACTTACACCATGTAAATCCTGTTGAATGGGGAAAGTAGGAAAAAGACTGAATACTGTGCTTTTGACATAAGGAGAAATACAAATATTTCATGAACAGGGCAACAAATGTCTTTGAAATTTGCAACAAAGTAACAATTTCAGTAAAACTGCAGAGCCCATTATTTCCTATTCATTGAAAACATATGTCGATGCTGTTGCACATCAGAAACAATCAGAAGTCATTTTATTTCTTATTTCAAAGACTAAAACAGTAGCTTACTTTTTAATACATAACCAATTGTTACAAAACATCTGGTGAGCTGTACCTTTCATAGTTTATAGACAAATTCTTTCTTTAAAGGCAAATTGGAAAATTTTATGCTTTCTTTTCCCTATAAATGCAGTATTTCCTCAGCCCCTGTAGAACTCCTTTGCCTTGCTTACTCAGTATTTCCATGCCGCTGGTGGACTTGGATATTGTGTATATGTCTTCAAAAAGAGAAAACAGATTTTCTAGGACAAACTCTTCCTCTCCCTCTCTTCACTTCCCACCTCCCTCTTTTCCTTGCAACTCTCCATGTCACATTTTACTCCCTTGGTTCCTCGCCCAGCATGCCACACAGCAGCCTCGCCGGCTTGCACTGTATGGATACTAGCAGAAAGTCTTCCATGCGTAAAGAAGAAAACTAATGCCATGCCAAACGCTTCCAGTGTAAAATGTGAAACCGCTTTCCTTTAAGAAGGGGCTGCTAAGTTTTATGTACTCCGAGGTCATAAATGCTAAGATATGTTATCCAGGTCTCTCTTGCTGTATTAAATTTTAGAAAGCTTGCTGCAATATTGCTTTCGCCTCATAAATCTCATCCTAGAGCCAACGATTCTCATATCAGATGACCCTACTGTAATTTCAAAACTCACCTGCCGACTCATTGACAGATAGAATTTGAGTTTCCCAGAGCTTTACGTAACGCACTGAGGTCAGATGTGCTGAAGTAGCAGCCTCCGAACACGCAGAGCAACCTTTTCGATTGCTAATGATGCCACTAAACTAGATTATCAGGGAATAATCCAGGACGCCAAGCCAAGTCTTTACAATTGCCAAGGCCAGAAGGGCCAGGAGGTACAAAATGTCAGGTCTCTCCCAACGAGAGGAGCTGCCATTGCAGGTTACTGCAGCGGTGCAGGGACGCCTCATCGGAAAGCAGCACACAGGGAGCAAGGCAGAGAGCACACACTGTACAGCGTCAATCTGACGGATAACCCAGAAAAGAGAAGAGGAAAGCAGATCCACGAAGTGAAAAGTACGGGCGCGGTAATCCTTCAGTAACAGAAAGAAAAAAATCCTGAAGAGAGAAAGATGTTAAAAATTATTCCTAAACAGGAAAGTGCAAATGGCACCAGATCCATGTTTAGTTGTAACATGAGCAACAACCAGAGGATGTGGTTTTAGTAAAGACAGACGTTACGTAGAAGGATGAGGCAATGATTATCTAAATACAGCAAAAGAACTTACGTTTCCCGAAGGCCCAACATACACCAAGTTGCGCCATAACCCAAAACTTTAGCAATCAGCTCAGATATGAAAGTGCTCTACTATTGGGAATTTGCTCTTGGTACCATCTGAAACAGGTACACATCAAGTAATATTAATTACAGATGAGGGAAAGTAGCAATGTAATCTGGAATCCACAGACATATCACAGCTCATAACAATATAGGTAAATTTGTGGTTTGCAGGAATATGTGTCTGGTAGATCTGAATGTGAAAACAAGGAACATGAAAAATAACAGGAAATTATGTTTTAGGTACCTTAATATAAGAGGAAGACCTTGGAAGAGGTGGTTCAGCAAAAGGAAAGCATTCAACAGATGATGCCAAGAAAGGCCAAGTATTTCACGCCTTTTTGCTTTCTGTTGTCACTAAAATGGCGGCTGACACAACTACAATAATTGACAAAGGCAGAAAAAAAATGGCTAAAATAAGGAATGAAAAGTACTTAGGTAACTTGTAAATCAATGGGCCCTGTGAAAGTCACCAAGAGATGTCTGGAAAACTGGTTCATACAATTTCTGAGACATTATCAATTATCTTTGGAAAGCTGTAGAGGACTGGTGACGTTCCAAGTGACTGGAAAAGGGCAAATACGGTGCTTATTTTTCAAACAGATGCAAAAGGGCAGCTTGGAAATAATAGGCCAGTTCAGTTTTTAAGTCGCCTTACAGTAATAGAACAAATAATTTCCTAAAAATACACCAAAGAAAGAAAAAAAGTAATAAAAAAAAAAAAAGAAAGAAAGCAGTAGCAGCAGACATGTATTTGTAAACTTCCAACCCTGCAAAATTAATCTAATTTCCTGCAACAACAGGCAAACCTGTTTTGCAGATGAGGGAAGGAGTGTGGGGAAAGAAGACAAATAGTAAATGTCACATAGTTTAACATTAGTTAACATATAGCTTGACATTAGTAAAGCTTTTGACACTGCCTAATATGACATTCTCGTAAGTAAGCTCAGAAGTAAGCTGTAAGTGCTATAGTTCACAACCAAATGCAGAACCAGACACGGAGCAATTTTCAGTGGTTCACTGTCCAAAAAAAAAAAGGTGTATTGAATGTGGTCCAGTGCTATCAAATATCTTCCTGAATGACTTGGATGATGGAGTAAACACACATTGCTATATACATGTATACACAAGAGAGGTACAGATACATTGATATATTAATATGTATAATGTGTATCTGAATTAACTGCAGGTAAAAACAGTTGCAAAAAGCTGGAAGCTCGATTAGGGATGGGACTAAAGTCCAGAATGATTTTTTCAGAAACTCAATAAAGATTGCAAAAGATCAGGACGTGATTAAGTAAGGACAATCACAAAGTTTTATAGGTAGGTAGAAATAACCAATTACATAGGTACAAATAGAGAATGAAAGGAAAGCATGGTTAGAAGAAAGCAAAAGCAGACCATGAGTCACCATGCTGAATTTCTGCTAAAACCCAAACCTCACTCTGGACGTACTGGCAGAAGGGATCACTCCAAGGCATCTAAAGTCATTTTCCCACCCTTCTTGGCACTGGAAAAGCATCAGGCAGAGCCTGAGTTTGTGTCCAGTCTGGGGCACCATTTTTCAAGGAAAACATGAGCTTTTGTGTAGATTATGATTGGAGATCTGTCCACAAAAGTGGAAGAATTGGTGATATTTTATCTGAGGGAGGACATGAGACATCATAAATTTCTGCTGAGGAAATTCTGAAAAGAATTCTAATGTTGCAGATCGTTAATAACTACTAGATTACTTTGAAAAGTTGCGCTATCCTATCACTGGAATTACTCAACTTGTTGGACAAGTATCTGCAAGCAAAATTTAAGTGAATTGGTGCTGACTTTGAGCAAGGGAATGGACTGACTTGTTGACATCCGTTCTAACCCCTCTGCCTGGGATTTTGTACCAGGGTTTGACAGTAACTACTTACGTGGAATTAACATCTTCTGCCTTATCTGTGAGTGAGTGTCTGATCTTGCCTGACTGTTAATTGGCCCATTTCTTGTTTTGTTAAAACCTTGGCAATTTTTTCTCTGGTATATCCACATACCATGTAGACAACCTTATGGACTTCCTTGTTCATGGAAGAGTAACATCTTTACTGACTTTTTCAACCCTTCCCAAAAGAAGTCTGAAAAACAAACTATGTAATCCAAAGCATCCCCTGGTCCATCTGGTCCTCAGCCTTCACGAAGGAACGCAGCCAGTTGTCTGATGTGCCATGAGAGTGGCTGATGGCTCCATGGTCCCTTCTCACCACCATCCCATTTCCCTCTCACGTTCTCCTTGCCTGCGTTTGTCCACCAGCTCCATTCCTGTCCAACATGCAATGAGTTCTCTGGGGTGAAGCTACCTTTTCTTCTCTTTGTTCATACAGTTGCTAGCAGGATGACTCCTGAGAGAAATTCCCAGGTGCTACGATTAATTCATTATTGTTGATCATAGTAGTAGTAATATTTTCTGTTTACAATTACTCACATGTAGTAATTACATTCTTATTTTCAGTTTGTACAAAATATACGTTGAGAAAGAGAGAGGTGATATTTAGTCTTTTCTAAATAACCTATTTGCAAGATTATTTCAGATTTTCAGATATGAAATATTGTGTTCCTTCTACATGAAGTACAACATTGATTTGGGGAAGGCAGAGGTAAGGGAGGGGACAAGGCTTAGGTCATTTGTTGTCCTTCTTAAGTCTTCAGTGAACTCTTCTAGGGAAATATTACTCTACTTGTTATTCTTATAGCAGACAGATATTAATTCTTATCTTGCATCCACCTGCTTATCTACCACATTACAGAGGGGTCCTGCCCACATTTAATCTACTGGTTAAATGCCAGTTTAATTCTTCTATGCTGTAGGCCACAAGAAATGTGTTCAAAGGACAGCCCCTCATATACACACCACAGTATAAACATTTTAATGAAAGAGAATTTTTTGTAGGAGGAAAAAAAGTTCCTTTGCTTTGAAAATAATGACTAAGCTCTCATGGAAATGAACCCTTTATGTGTATCTTTATGTTTCTGATCTGGCAGCTTTGAAGAGCTGATATCATCAGTTTTAGAACCTGGAGTCTGGCCACTATTCTCTGAAACATGCTTTACAATGGAAAAGACCATTTGAAAGCAAGTAAAACAATACAGAGCAAAAAATTCAGGTATTTTTCAAAGCTTGCAAACTTTTTATTACTTTGCAACCTTTTTTCCTAATATATGAGCCATTCTATGTCTCTCACTTACCCATACCACTGCCCTGCTACTCTGCCACTGCATGTAGGATATTAGAGCTACTGACGGCACAGTTTAACTGCAATTTTACTTTTCGATTGGAAACTGTTTGTGCAATTCTCACTGCATGATGCTGCGCAGTTGTTCCTGCCAGAGATTACACTGCATCAGCACAAGCAAGTACATACTTCTTCCGTTCCTCTCATTTGTAAGCACAAAAGCACACTGGTGTAAGTCTGACTGCACTGAAACCAAAAGCAAACTCACATGTGGGCTTCAGCAGAGATGGGAAACTTGCTCTAATAGTGCTCATCATTTATACAGCACTTCTCCCGGGAGCCACCTCAGTTCATAAATTTAGCTCTTTTCTACAGAGGAACTGAGGCAGAGGCCATAAGGTTCAGCAAGCCCCAAAAGTTGACCACTGCATTCAACGGGAGCAGAGACACTGCTTTTGAATCCTTTCCTCCCTTGACCCATGCAGTTTACTTACCCAAAGCCACAGCAAGAATCAGAGCTGGAGTCATGATTAAAGTACACGATGTTCCTGCACACAGACTGCAAGCCACGACTTACTACATGCACCCGGAGGGCAGTTTTTCAGATTTCAAGCCACAGCACTCTCCAGCCCACCACTTGTGCTGATAGTCCCTGCTGGTCCCTGGCTGGGCGGAGGAGAGCCAGCCTGACCCCCCCAGTGCTCCTCCTCCTGTGGGATCTCACCCTCCTACCGCCACAGGGCTCCCAGTCGCTCCAAAGCTGCCCCAGATGAAACTGGGGTCTCTAAACATAAGAATAGGTTTACACCATCCAAAAATGCACCACAAACTGAGCTACCACAAAGGTTTAAGCCATCCAAGTGTTAACAGGCTTTTTTCTTACAAAAATCCAAAACCAATTTCCTTCTCCTTTTATAATCATTTCACAGGCTTCCAAAAGAGCAGAATCTGTATCAAAATATGCTCTGGATGCTCTTGCAACAGGAACTCATTTTGAGGGTCCCGAGTCCTGAAAGGCACAGCTCCTTTTCTGTATGTACTGGTCAGATACGCGTCAGAAGACAGATAGAAGCTTTCAAAAGTAGTCTTTAAATCTTCTGTGGAGCCAACAGGAGACAAATGTTGGATCAGATGTCTAAAAACAAAATCACAAGAGGCTGAAGAAAGATTTCTGGGGTAATCCAAGGAGACACCACTGACTCCAGCAACCCACATTATCCAGTGAACTTCAAAGGCCCTGGGACATGGACCGTTCGCCTCTGCTGACAACACTGCTTAGTCACAGTAGAATTTAAGAGTACTGAAGGGCTCCTCTACTTTCCACAATTAGTCTTATCCTACTGGAGCTTGTGCAAGCAGAGCGTCAGGCAATGTGGAGCACAGCTCTTCTGAGCTCGCACACTGATTATCCCGCTCTCAGCACATCCCTTCCTCCCACTTACACCAAGGGGGAGGGAGCAGCAGGCAGAGAAGGTGGCTCCATAAATTCAGTAGATCAGAGTCCCCATGAATATTCTCTGGATTTATAGTTACAAGCAGCATCTAGCCTTGGGACCACAGGAATTAGTCTCTGGGGACTGCAGTCCCCAAATTTCAGGAATTTGTTATGTTCACGTAAATGCTTAGCATAACGGACACTGGATTATTCCACTTGCAATGAAGTTTAATAATCCTGAGAGCAGGTGAAGAGATCACATATAGCAGGTTTCCATACATAGCACTGTTCTCTTTTACCTAAAGTTGTTCTGTGCAACCAAGTTCAGCTCTGAGGCATCAGGACTCTGCTCTTGCCCACTAGTTTGATATGAACGCAGACATGACCCAAGGATCCCCATATTCCTTCTGCTCCGCATCCCACAGCAGTTCTGAAATGTGCAAAACCATCACGTACTCTGTAAGAAAGGTAATAGGCTAGACGTGGCTGGATTCGTATCCTATCATGGTGCTGGTCTCTCCATCTCAGCCAGTCCCACCTGCCACAGTCATGGGAGAAGCACAGGCACTGCCAGAAAGCTATTGCTCTCATACATAAGACATCTAAAACTGGCCAGATATGTTTCTCTTTCACCCAGAAAAAGAATCAAGGCTCAGACGTAGACATCAACATTTGGCCACATGAACCCCACACACTTTCTCTGAGCCCTGACTCCCTGAAAGCCCCCTATTTCCCTCCTTCCCTTTGCTCCCCCTTCACTCAACAACTCCTGCAGCCTACAGAAGCATCAGGCCTACAAACAAACACTGCAGCATGAAAAACACGAATGAACATATAACCCTCACAGCTTGCAACTACTTGGTGACATTTTCTTCCACCTCCCATGGATAACTCATAGCAGGACCACTTTGTGCTCTCTTCAGCTCCTGCACATAGTCCGTGTTGCTCCTTGCAGGAGGATTATGACCTTTGCTGATAGCTCGTTTGCTACATGCATCTTTATGTAGGGTGGCTGACAGGCTCCAAGCAAGGAATAAAATGGCCTGTAGTGCATCAAAGTCTGCTGGACAGCCTCCAGTGTTTTGCTTCAGCCGAAGTTCAGTGTTACTAGTTCATTTATCTGAAGATCCTTTCTACATGATCATGTAAGACCAAATTATTCTCTCAGTTGCAGTAGTGGAAATTATGACAGTAATGGATGTGCAGTGAAAAAGATGATCAGGGCTGTGGTCCTTGCTGGAATAGCAATCTTGCTGGCCATCCTCGCACTCCCTGCATCTCTGCTCCCTGCAAACGGGCAAGGCAGAGCAGCCCAAAAGGCAGCCCCAAAAAGCAGGTGCAAGATGGTGCAGTCCTCCTCTCAAACATGGACTAAGCAAACATGGTCAGTCACTCCAACAGAGAAGACATATCTGAAAAACTGGAAGGATCTGCACAAAAGCCCATGACAAGCTAAGCTGCCTCAAAACATTTTCTGTGATTTTCCAGAAAGAGAAATGAAAAAAGTCCATTATGACTCTGGTCAGTTACTGGTTTTTTAATTCCATTGTTCCATTGGCCTCACTCAAACACTTTCTTCTCCCAGATCTCAACTAAAACTGCTCAACCATGCTTTTCTTTAATAATACTTACTTTTTTTTTTTCAGAGCAAAAGTCTGCTCTTTTTACACTCGCTTTACAAGGCAAATTTGGCGTACAGTTCAGTTGTGTATCCTGATGTCGGCTTATTGAAGGCAGGTGCACACTTTAATATATATGGGCACAGAGACCCCCTTCCAGACTATAAAAGAATACTGGGCATGTCCTCATGTGCAATATCTCTAATTTTTTTTATTCGTAAACCTAAAAATATGAGCTGTTCTTTTGCCTATACACATTACAAGTGAGTGTGAACAGGCAGGCACCGTATTTCTACATTACACAAAGATGGTGTTAAAATGGCTCCATTAGCATTTTTTCTAGCATGTTGTCTTTATGCGACAGTAATGGGAAAAGGAAATGTTACTGTAATGTTGCACTTTCATTGCTAACAAGAGAGAATCGTGCAAGAAAATATAACATGGCAAAGTAGCTTCAGCTAGCCCAGCTGCCATCATTTTATTTAGTCTGGAAAGAGGTGATACAGCATGCTGTCAAACAAAAACCTTTCACTTACTGGTTAGCATTTTTATTGCATTAATAATATACAACAGACAGTAATGGAGAACAATTATTCTGTCTGTAATGAAATAAACATGGTCCACATGATGCCATCCTCTGAGATCTTCAGTGTGGTGTCTTTTTTATTTTGATAGATCTAGATGTAAAATGAGTCCTCCTGTTAGGAGGATGTTAGAAGAACATTTTTTACTTTCTAAAAGTCAAAGAAAACAACCGAGATTAAATGGTTTATGTAATTTCATTCCCATTTTCTTGTTTTTGTTCACTCAAACCTCTCTAAAGGCCAAATCTACACAGGCTGCAACCCCATTCAGCTGACATTGTGGCTGTGCCCTGTGCCAGGCCAGGGACTTGCTGGAGCAAGGAGCTCTTTGTCTCTGAGGCACTTGCTTATATTCCTGTCTGTGAAAAATCAAGATATAAGAAAACGGAAAGAGGCAGTGGGGCTGTGCCCACATAGGTCTTCCCTCAGTGTGGAATTGGGGTGCAGCTGGAAATCAGAAGTGCCCCAAGCTCAGATATGTCTGAAGATATTCAGCAACATATTTCTCACTGATTTCTGGGGCATCTAAATACCTTTGTGAGCCTATAAGGGCATCTACACCAGTAACTGAAATAGGTCAAAGGCATGTTCTTGGGCACCACAATTCAGTTGTCCAACCTGTTAAATTGTTAGCATGGTCTCTGATATGGATTCGGCCCATGCCACCTAGCTGTACCCAAAAATGCCTGAAGTTTGGGAGTGAATGTGAGTCAGGGACCATTCCCAGGAGAGAGCAAGAAAGCAGCTCCCCAGGTGTGGAGGAGAACAGAGCAGAGAATCATAGAATCATAGAATCATTAAGGTTGGAAAAGACCTCTAAGGTCACCGAGTCCAACCGTCAACCCAACACCACCATGCCCACTAAACCATGTCCCTAAGCACCACCTCTATGCGTCTTTTAAATACCTCCAGGGATGGTGACTCAACCACTTCCCTGGGCAGCCCTTTCGGTGAAGAAATTGTTCCTAATATCCAGCCTAAACCTCCCCTGGCACAACTTGAGGCCATTTCTTCTCGTCCTATCACTTGTTACTTGGGAGAAGAGACCAACACCCACCTCGCTACAACCTCCTTTCAGGTAGTTGTAGAGCGCGATGAGGTCTCCCCTCAGCTTCCTTTTCTCCAGGCTAAACAACCCCAGTTCCTTCAGTCGCTCCTCATAAGACTTGTTCTCCAGACCCTTCACCCTTCATTGTCTTTCTCTGGACACGCTCCAGCACCTCAA
>NW_009193276.1:0-21878 GCF_000690835.1 Fulmarus glacialis
GTGGGGCAGCTCGGCCGGCAGCTCAGGCCCAGCAACGTGTCAGCCGACCTCGTTTATGGACAAACAGCCTTGGGAGTTAAGGAATTGTGCCCTGCACCTTGGAGGGAAGGTGTTCCTTGCAGTGAGACCATCAAGACAGACTCCAGAGATGCATGGCAAAGTCTTTGTGCAACCCAGTTTCTCTAAGGACCTAAATGATTTGCTTACTCTGCTCTGCGTTTCAGCTCCAAAGTGCAGATCTTTCCTCTGTACAGTACCACTGCAATTCAAAAATAGCAGGAAAATTCAGTATTTTGGTGTACACAAGAAGTAAAATCCTATTTACCTCTGATATTGCATTGTCTCCCAGAGGCAATCACAAAGCTACAGTTTGTAGCGCACCACAGTAATGAAAGCCACAGAAATACCACTGGAGATAGAAAGGTTAGGTGATTTAATATGAACCATACGTGCTGCTCAGAGTTTTCTGAGTAATCCAGCTTCTGCATGTCCTCGCTGCATTACAGAAATGATGCATCGTCTCCTCTTTTCTTGGCTTCGTTACGGGGAATGAATCTCCCCCGAGACTGTAATTGCTTCAGATGCTCTCTGCTCTATTTATATTTGATTTTACCCAGTGGTTTCAAGCAATTCTGATCCTGAATGACTGTTGATCTAGGGCTGTACCCTGGCTAACATCTGCTTTGAAGGAATTGTGTGCAGGTCTGTTTGAATAACATTACACAGGGCAGAGAGGACTTGGCTCTTCAATTAAAGGCTTTATAACGATCTAGTCAATACAGTGTTTTTCTTCACAGACAGCGCCATGGGACCACAATGGATGCAATTTCAGGCTAATGTGTATCTTTCCACCATCTTTGTGTCGGGGCCTTGCCTTAGCCACTCTCTGCCCCAGTTTCCCCCTCGCAAACTGGCCGTAGCTCCCCTGGCTTGGGCCAGGATGCAGCCGAAACCTTGATAACCCACCGTGCTCTACCTAAAAAAGGATCTTTCCTTCCCTGCCTGGTGAAAATACCTGCAGCAGGCACCACTGCTGGCAGCCCGGGCATCCAGAGGTCAGCAGAGAGGCACAGCATCTGGGCAGAGCAGAGGGGGGAACATTTGTACCCTTCTCTGAGCGCACGGAGACCCGCTTCATGGCCGGGGCGAAGTGATGCCTTCTCTCTCTGCTGTCGCAAGGACAGAGACACGGCTCAGTCTGCACGGTGGCGGAGGGTTGGGGGCAGGAGCAGCATGTAAAGCAGACAGATGGCTACACAGCCAGCCCGGTTATTACCGGAATAAATTGGGTAAATCACAGGCTAAGCAGTTGCTCTCCCTGCGGTAGAAGAGGATCTGACACCGTGATTGAAAATTAGCAGCATCTCAGAGGCAATCATGGCTGGGAAGTTGCTGTGCTGGGAAGCTCCGCTCAACCGGGTGTTGCACTTGGACTATGTTATTATTGCACTTTAAACCACAAGAACAAAATGTTTGGGACGTGCTAATGACACCAGGAGAAACAGAAGCATTTTGATTTGGTAGTAATTGTTGTAATTAATTTCTACCAGAGCAGACATGAATATAATATAATGGGTCTGATTATTTATCAGCATTCAACACAAGAAAGAAGACAATGCCGGTAAATAGCAGAGGGTTTATTTTGGGGAACTGTTTAAAGCCAGGAAAAGCACAAAACATCTCTCTCCAAAACAGGGCCTGTGGAGGCTCTGCACTGAAGATTTGACAAAGGCTTTCAGGTTTCAAAAGAGCCGTATATGATGGAGGGTTTGCCCTGCTGCATTTGGCTTGGTTGCCCTGCCTAAGGCTGGGTTTGCCGAGCAACCTTCTGTTAGGCAAGACCCTCGCCAATGTCTTGACAAATGTCACCTGTTGGCAATGAAACTGTCCAGGGTGGAAAACTCTCGCTATCCTTTTTGGAAAAATTTGGCAAAGATGCTTCAACCATTTCTAGAAGTGGCACGTAGCTTTGTCTACATCAAAACTTTCTTGCTGTTAGGACTAAAGTCTGAAACAAGGTGGCCGAGGAAGGAAAAGAGGATGAGAAAATCTGTGAGGAAAAAGAAATCGCACCAAGACCCCAGCACAAAAGCCTCTGGGCTGGCTCAGTGCAGGGTCTTAGAGGAACCTGAAACCAGGAGAGAGGGCAAAGAAACAGGCGAGGCCGGGAAAAAGACACGGTCAGGCAGAGGACAAGCATTCATGGAGGCCACGGAAAAGAGACGTAAGTCCGGGTGGACAAACAGGAGACCTGTGGGCACACTAGGACTGGTCTCACACCAGCAATGCAGGGCACCACCATCCCTCAGTGGGGAGCAAATGCCTGTGAGACCCACCGGTGTAGCGTGCCAGTGCACTCCAAGGCCACGCTACACCGAGGACACATACTGGCTAGCCCATCTCGGGGTGTCTGCAGGACGTGGCAGGGTGAGGAGAGCAGAGCTCCCAGGGGACCCTTCGGTAGAAAGCAACTTTCCTCCTGCTGCAGATGGTGACCACTTTCCTTGGCAAAGGAGCTTTGTTGTCTCCGTTCATCTCCCCGCTTTCATGGCACTTTCGGTTTCTCCACTCGTCTGACCTTGGAGCTACTGTGCTGTGAACGTGTCAGACGGGAACATGCAATCAATGCCGGCCAACCCACTAACAGACCGAGCTATTATTACAGCAGGCACTGATGTGAGCAGCCACAAAAAAGAAAACAGATTTTTGGGCTCCTCATGTGTCCGGAGCTATCTGCACATCCTGTCCCGGGTTAACTGAAAACATGTGGTCAAGTCCTGCCAGGCTGGCGTGCAGCTACAGCCACAGCTAGCTCTCAAAGCGCCTACATCTTCTATTTCCTCACCCCCTTTCTTGAATAAGCCCACTAAAATCTAGCTCAGGAAATGGTGAGATACCAACATGCTTAAATGTCCTCCTCGTCACTGATGTTACTTCTTCTGCAGAGCCTTGCTGTTTCAGTTGCATCCTTTTTGGCTTGCTCACTCCCGTGTGAGGGTTACCAATCACTGGAGGACACTTCTCCTTGCTTTCTAACTCATTCCTACAACCCGAAAGTACATTACATATATAATATACATCTTGTAAGCCTGAGACGATGCCCAAACCAAACTCACTTTGTTCCCATGGCACACGGACACCAGCCTGCCACCCGGTACAGACCTGACCCGCTAAGAGGGGAGTGCTTCAGAAACCTGAGCCTGAGCTATGCCCTTGCGACCAGCCTCTCCACAAAGCGACCACGGATGGTTCAGGCTCAGCCTGGCTGTGGCAAGGGACATGACGGATGCCAGGCAGCCCCGATGACCTGGGGTCCTCCTAGCAGGGCCCCAACATCTGCACACTGAGGGCAGACAGGATCTGTAGGATGCCCATTTGCAGCCATGCGGATAGACCAGTGAGCGGCCCAGGTTTCAAGCTACTCCCTGATGCCAACAGCTCAGTAGATGCAGCAGGTCATCCCCAACCTCACCATCAAAGACATGAGGGCCAAGTCACCACTGACGCCTCGTATCACCTCCTGGGAAGGCAATGGGGGTTTGCCCCAAGCTTCCACGGACGTGAGATTAGGCTTTATCTAGACCACTTGTTATCAACCCATTATGTCTGAGAAAACAAAATACGGTTAAACTGCTTTTGTTAATAACAAGAAGAGTGCACTTTGTAAGGAATCAGCGTGACCGTGTCTGTTTGGAGCCACTAGCCCACCTTGAACCCTGGCAGGAGCGGACTTTGCCCCAGAGTCCACACAGATGGCACACAGCAACCTACCCCAGAAAACGCTCCCACTCACCAGCTTCCTCAACCAGAGGTGGCATTCGTGCATGCAGTGTTTCCTGGGGAGTATTTTTCTTCATTTTTCTTTCTTTTCAAGTCTGGAGCCATGTAAATATTGAGCAGCCGCAGCGTCCTGTGGCACAGGGTTCCCCAGTGCAACCCCGCGCTCCGTGCAGATCTGCCTCCAGTTGTTTGCTTTGAACCTGCCACCTGCTACTTTTATTTGATGTCCCTGAAGTTCTTGTCTGAGAAGAAACACTGTACAATCACTCTCTATTTTGTAATGAGGTCACTTTGTTTTGAGTCACTGTTGTCCAGGTGCCTGCTTCTTTTTAATTCAATGGTGAACGCTCCCAAGCGCCTCAAGGACACAGATCAGGCATTTGTAATTTTTCCCTCATTTTTCCTAAACACTACTGGCATGATGCATTGCAAAAGTCTGCCAGTTGTTACCACAAATGGCTGAGACCGCAGAAACAGCAAAGAAATATTTACCACCCTTGCTTTGGCATATGTAACCTATTTGTACATCCTCCGTGCATCACTCTCTGCAGGCACCTGCAAACACACGGCCGCATTCATGCGCCTCCCCAGCACAAGCTCTTCTGCCCATGCCCCAGGTGCGCATCCACCAGCATCCATCCTGCCAGGCCCACGCTTGCTTGCACGCGTGCCCGTTGCCTTTACTCCTCCAAGACTTCCTTCCACTTAAAATGTAAGTAACATGCCATAAATATAAATGCCACAACCATATAAATGCCACTGTAAATGCAGTCCGTGCCTATACGCCCACACCGTATCAGCACATACCCCATCCAACCCTAACCTGATACACACCCTTGAATGCGTTCTTCCACCCCATGTCTTGCCACAACATGCTATGCAGCTTCAGAAAGAGCAAGGGAAAGCCCTAAGTTGTTTGAAGGAGACAGTCTGTCCAGCTGGAAGTTCTGCTTCTCGGTTGTTTCCGTGCCAAGCTGTGTTGCAGTGGCCTCCACCTAGCCTGGGGTGAGAACCCTGGCCCTAGCAGCGCTGCTGATCTTGCCCATTTTTGTAGTCAGTCTGCTAGGTAGGCAGATAAGTCAACACTCAGCACGCAGTTGGAAATGGGGTGGTAGGAGTGTCTTCCAAGCATCATCATGCTTTGTAACACACAGATGGTGAGTGTGCCGCAGGCGGGCTTCGCGTTGAGCCCTGTCAAACAAAGACCCATGTGGGCACAGGGCACCCTGCTCGTGGGTGACTGTATGAGTACAGAGATTTCTGCACAAATGAAACATACAGAGACATAAATATCTATATCATGCGTGTGCATGCGTGTACATACATACGTATAAGAAAATGTTTGGACAACGCAAGAAGAGCCGATCTTGTGCGCTGGCTGCAAAGGGACTCGCCAAGTCTCAGGCTACACATGTAACAACTCACTTTGCCGCTGCTGTGAGCTTGGTTCCCCTGTTATTTTTATAAGGCATTAACCTAATTAATTTACTTTAATTGGAGAACCATATTAGCCTAAACAGTCCCACTTAAATCACAGAGAAGCCATGGCCAAGCTCTTCAAACAGCCGCCTATCCCCATTCACCCTCCTGCAGATGGTTAACACAGCTGAGTTCAGCGCGCCTTGGCACAACAGTCCTCCTCTCTTTGTTTTCTGCTTTGAAGGGAAACACCTGCACATCTCCAAGCGAGATCGGCTCAGAGCAGAGAAACGTCTCAGCTTAGAAGTTAGGGGCTCCCCCCCCGAGCCACGACCCAAACCTGGCAGGAGGACTCACTCTGGAGCTGGGAGCTCCAGCAAAGCAGAGGTCTGGAGGGATCTACGCCAAGCTGACCACGCTTGCAAAGTGCTTTGCTCAGAGCCCAGCCGGCGCCCCTGCCTGCTCCAGCAGTGGAGGGAGTGTTTGCACAAGGTGTTTTGCAAGCCACAGAGGTGAACAGCCCCACACTGATGTATGCCAGAGGCAGCAACAGCAAGGAGCAGCCTTCAGAAGATCACAGCTCAGCTCTCCTTTCCCTGGTTTCTGCTGATGGCTTCCTCAGTGGTCTTTGGCAAACCCTTCCCCCACGCCAGGGTCTGGCATCCAAACGAGGCCGACGTCCGTAGCCTCCTCTGTCAGCTACACTGGTAACTACAGCTGAAAAGTACCCCATAAGATCTTCGTGAATACTACTAACCTGTTTTCATTTAGCTTCAGAGCTGTCACCATATCAAGGCTTATCATCATATTTTACCACAAAAACTGCCCTGTTTTGTCATTAACTCAGAGGCCCAGATTGCAGGGAGAGATGAGGGGTGAGCACAATCGAACTTAACCCAAACACATGCCGGGGGCCCAGACTACAGCCCTGGGGGCAGCAGAAGCAGCTCTACACCCCAGCTCACCCGGGCCGATTAGCTGATGGCACACTGCAAAGCTTTATGCCAGCTTTCCGCTGTTCTGCCTGCTGTACTCTGGCTTCAGCGCAATAGGCGTCCATACCTACAGCCTGGCTGATACAAGGTCAACACATCCCTCTCTATGCATTTATATACTTATAAACAAGTTTGACCTGGCAGAAGTCTACAGATGATCAGGGTTTGTGGAGCCATAGCGGCCACGGTGTTTCTGAACAGCATATAGGGCCCCAAAAGGTGGGTGCGCTGAACAATCAGTCTGTTTTGGAAGAAACATCACAGAGAAAGGCAATTCTGTACGGGAGGTACAAGAGCAAAGGCCTTGGGGGAGCCAGCAAGTCCACCTTACAACCCTTGGAAATGGGCCAAGGCCAATTAACAATGAGCTACAGCTGACAGAGAGGGGAGTATTTTAAGATAAGAGAGATGGCAGGAAGCCTAGAGGAGATCAGAGCTTGGAGGGAAGAGCAGAAAAGACCTCCTGGGAATGGGTGTAAGTAGGACTGCTAAGGGAGTTTAAGCTGGTATCTCTTGGGGGGCCTTGGAAAAGGGGACATAGGTAATAGCCTTCTGAGATACTGGTTAAGATACAGAGCTAGGAGTGTGGGGAAGAGACAGGAATTAGCTCAAGGAGGTAGCAAGGGGTGGGGAATGCACACTACAAGTACCTGAGATGGAGGTTTTAGAGCAAAATCCAGAGAAAGGGGCAAGCTAGAGTTACGCTAGTAAGGAGAGGAGCATGAGTGCTCTGGGTGTGAGCAAAAGGGCTGCTGAGAAACTTGGGATAGAGGTGTAAGACTTACTGAGGCTAAAATTATGAGCCAAAGACAAGCTGTATGGTCACCCATCCTTCTCTTTTGGGGGATGGAGACCTCCAGCCAGGACATGTTCAATCCCCAAGCAATAGGCAGGTCACGCAAAAGCTAAAGCACCTTCTTGGTGGGGGGAGCACCATGAGGGCCAATATACCATACCAGGCCTAGCCTCAAGGGGAGCAGCTGCACACGGAGCTCCTGTTACACGCAAAGAACCTGGCATTCATTTCAGAAAAGCTCTTGCTAGTTTGTTTTCAAAGCCATTCTCTTGCAGACGTGGCTTGGGATTTGGGAGCACTTGGGACTGGCAGTGCTGTGTCATAGCTTGCTTCGGCTCCATCCCCTACTATACCCCTGCCCACAAACACCCAGAAGATGGCAAACGCACGAGACCCACCAGAGGTGTGCATATAGCAGCTGTTACACTTTATTTCATTGTTGTTTTTTTTTTATTTTTCCTTCTGACTGAAAAAGAAAAGACAGAGGAAAGTTATAAAAGTACTAAAAGGCAACGATATTTGCAGGACGTCCCTGTTCCCCACTCCCACCTGGGGGAAGGCAGCCTGCCACACCCGTGGGCTGGTAGAAACACGTCTCTGGGACCGAGTACCTCGGCAGCTCTCGCTGAGCAAACCCTGGGGGTGTGGGGCCACGGCTGCCACCCCAGCCATCTGCACAGGGAATGTGCCTCTTCAGATGGGCACCAGACTACAGCTGTCCCTTCTCCTGAGCACAGGGGTTTGGTCCTAAGGGGCAATGCTTCCTGTCCTGCACTGGTCAGCTTGATCTGGCAGCAGTTAAAAAGCTGAGGTGTGCCATCAAGACAAGATAAGCAGAGTCTCTACAGGGGCAGGAGGGATCTGCAGAGGAACAGGCCTCTGTTGGAAGAAGGGACTTCTTGCAGGGAACCACAATGCTCTGCCAGAGGCACCTCACCAGCAAACCCAAGCGACCCCTCGGAGGTGGTGCTGGTGCAGGGGGTGGCCCAGCTGTGACAGTCTGGAGCCAAAGAGCAGGCAGAGCTGGGGCAGCATCAGGACAGATGTCCCCTCACCGCCTTGCCCAGCTGCTCTGCCTGCCTGAGTGAGTGAGAAGAGGTTGGGGAGGGAGGAGGGCAAGGGTGGAAGATTCAGGTCCCCAGGCCTAGTCGGCCTTTGGGCTTTCCCCAGGGGTCTCAATGAAGGGCCCAGAAAGCACCAGTGAATGCTGGTTCACTGTGTGGCCTCCTACTGGCAGCTGGACTGACCATTGGTCTCATCCAAAGAGTGGCATCAAAGACCTCCACACTGGAGCAGATTTAAAAACAAAAATTATTTTATATCACAAGAAGTAAACTACTCGCTCTCCCTTGCACCCAGCCAGATACAGGCTCAAGGTGGGGAATGCCTAGACAAAGAGGTTACTCTCTCCACCAGGTGCAGCAAGGGAAAATGCCTTGTTCCTCTGCCTCACCAAGAGGTGAGAGCTCGTCCCATTAGCTGTTGCCTTGTAGCACAAAACACATACATGCCTCAAGGCCAGATCCCAGTCAAACTCCAGTGGGAACAAGGCCTAGCATGGTCCTGTCTGTCTTAGGACTGCCTGTGGAAAAATGTCCCACAGCTTCACCCAAACTCCCCTCCTGTTTCTTCCACCAACAGGTGGCCACAAAACAGAGACCTCTTTCTCCCACTCCATGCTACATCTGGGAATACTCGTTCCACTGGTAGAGGGAAGAATTTAATAGCCAGCATAACAGGGGAGTGGAAAGCTGCTGGAGGCATTAGATGTGGTTGAGTTTGGTGATGCCAGTTACCTTCAGCATCATGTTAGGGCAGCAGGGTATTGGGACAATGCTGTGGAGAAATGCTGCATATCCCAGACCAGAGACAGCCTCAGCAGAGAGGAGGCCCAAGAGCACACAGTCACCCCCCCAAGTTCTTCTCTCTGATGACGCTGAGAGGACTGAGGGTGGGTGCTGTGTTTCCTTGGATGACTGAACACAGACCCTCCATACTAGAATTTTATTCTAACCCCTGATCTACAACCCCTTTCAACCCCATTTTAGATGATATTACTGAGTTGCTGGCAGACCAGTTGGAACATGCAGCTAGATTTGCCAGTTACCCCTTCCTACCTCCCTCTCCCAGGGTCTTCCACTCAAGAGAGCTTGAAGAGAATGCAATTGTAACAGTCTCAGAGAGGGATCTTCTTGCTTTGCAGGCAGCCCTGTATAGCCTCTCTCTCCAATCCCGAGATCACTTCTGAGTGGGAGAAGGGTCAGGTCTACAGCAAAGCATTGTAGACCCAGGTACTCTTGGGAAACTGACTGGACTTGGTTTCACACCCTTATCACTCACCCCTGCTGCCATGTAGGCCATACTAGCCCCTGAACCCCTCAGTGATATCTTCAACTACCACCATCCTGTGTTTGACACTCTCTTGGTGGCTGCCCTTGCAGTTTGTGGACCCAACTGGTTTGTTTTGCCCTGAAAGACAAAAATCTCTCCCTTTGCCACTATTCAGATACGGCAATGGTATGAAAACAGGCACTGCTGCAAAGCCATATCTTTCCTGCTGCCAGAGAGGCTGTATTGCAAAGATGTGTCATTGTCCCCTTCTTCCCCCACCCATCCCCTTGGGCATTGCCACCTCCCCTTCTCCCTGCCAGGCAGGTGGTTGGTTGATAGTTCCTGAGGTTTTTGGAGAAACTCCTTCAGTAGGCACATGACGGTTCTTCCACCGGAGCTATTGGGCTCAGCGGCTTCAAGGTGCTGAGGGAACGGAAGGCAAAGGTAGATGGATCATACACGAAGTGGGGCGGTGGGCGGCCTCCATTGATGCTCTGCATGGGAATAAAAAGAGGGACAAAGTCAGCGCTCATATAAGCTGCCAAGTTCTTGCCATAAGTTCTTGCCTCAAGTACTTTGTCACATCCTTGTCCGGTACAATTACACTCCTTGAATGGGTGGTCATGCATGTACTTGCAGCAAATGGCACTAACATAAGCAGTGAAGCGTTTTGCTCATTCCCTTGCTCCTACCCCTCAAGAGAAAAGCATGCGCTCCCCCCAAGACTGAGGTCCCTGGGATCCACATGACCAGGACCCATGGTACCTGTAGCCACTAAGTGAAACAGGATATCCCTGATGCATTTAGAGTCCCAGAGTCAGAACAGCATCACTGCCAGAAGGTATCACATGGAAAAGCGAAATTTGGATTCACTTGGCCTTGAAGGAGGATCTACTACACTTTTAGAGCAGGGAGATAAAACAGGTAATCTCTGAAGACTCATTCTTCACACCTGTTTTTCAGCAGCTCTCCAGTAATGATTTACAAATCACCCTTTCTTAATCTATAAAGTCCCAGATACACTGAAACTCTTCAGAATTTTGGCTCCAGACTCCACAGGTTAATAAGGAATGGCTGGGAGACGCTCAGAGCAAAAGATCCCACCCGAAGGCCTTACAGCCTGGTTTGTACCATGGCCACCAAAGATCATTTCCTTTTGCTCCCAGTGTTCAGAGTATGGTTCAGAGCAGACCCAGAGTAAGAAGGGCAGAAATACCTGTGCACTCCCTGCACTGTGTGACAGGACAGAAATACTGTGCCCCACTAGGCTGTGCTGGGACCTGTGGATCCCAGAGGAGTTACAGTGCTAAATAAGTGATTCCACTCTGTTAAATAGGAAGTGTTTTCCATTTACATCTCGGGAACATTGTTTTGTTTCTTTCCTTAAGCAAGCAGAAGCACCAGTGAGGCAGCTTCACAGACACTCTTCGGCCAGGAGAGGAGGTCTCACTGCTCTATGGGCCAGCAGAGTATTTAATCATGCTTCTGCAGAGTTCATTCCCCAGGACCAAGTGCGACATGCTGGAGAGTTCAGCAGCTCAGAAACTCACGCAAATGTCCCCCACCCTCATCTCACTCCCATCACTGCTGGGAAGGGCTTTACCATTGTTTTCATGGAGGTTGGAAAAAGCCCAGTGAGAAGACATCTGACCTGGGCTCTGGTGTTATGTGCCTCCCTGCTGCCTCTTCTAGGCCTTTCCTAGCAAGACCTATGATTTCCCTTGCTCAGTCTGCACTAAGGGACTGTTCCTCAAGGAATTAGGCTTTCTAGGAACCATTACCAACTGTGCTGTCTCCTCTAAGACAGAGGTTCATTTTGGCACTTCAAAGTCAGGTCTATCAGACAGCAGCAATCACATATCAGCATGGCAAGGTGATGTTTTGATGCCACCTGCCTCCATCCTGGCTGGGTTTGAACTTGTCATCACAGGACAAGCACATGCAACTTTTCCCAGAAAGCTGCTCAAATGGTCTGGCTTATCCAAACAGTCATGCCAAATTAGAGCGCGCCACAGCCAGGCCCTGGGTGCTGCAGTCACTGCAGCAGGATCTGGAAGCCTCTGCCTCCAGGATCTCGGTCACAGCTCGGACCCGTGGGGCAGCCTTCATGTCAGAAAGGGCCTCTTTAAAAGCCAGCGTGGGCAGCGTGTTCCTGCCTAGTTGGTACCTCCTCTGCAAATTAAGATGGGCACTCAAGAATAGAAAATGCCAACATGGTGCTTGGCATCAGCTGTACCTGGAGTTTCAGCCAGCAAATCATGCCCTGCTACATCCCCCTGACACCTTGGCCAGCAGCATAAGAAACAAGAGAGGCAGATTTAAGGGCCTTTACTCAATAGCCACCTGCTGTGGGGTTATATATGGTGTGTGCTCTGGCAAGCCTCAGAGCTGGAGGGTAACATAGCAACCCCTATTCAAAGCTAAGGGGCAGAATAAATCAGCACATTTGTCCTTCTCCAGAGCAGAGAAGGTCCCCTGCCTGTGCCAAGAGGGAACAGGAACAAAGAACCTGGCAGTCTCCTCCATTTTGAAATGCCAGACAGGATTAGGGAAGGCAGCTGAATCAGTTCATTACTGGCGGATGGCAGATGGAGAAGAGGCTGGGGAAAGACGGGTCCAGAGGACAGACGAAAGTCATCCACAAAACTCACCAGGCTTGGGTGGGAAGGCACCCTGGGGTTTCTCCCTGGGCCTTCTTCTGGGGCCAATGTGTGGGGCAGAGAGCCTTCCCAGGGCACCGCGAGGGAGACAGGCACAGAACAAGGGCTGAGGCGAAGGACAGGGATGTGAGAAGACACAGGAGGATGCAGAGATTCACAGGTAGTCATGCAGCTGCAAGTAAGGCTCAAACTGCACCCACTCCTACCTCTTCATCACGGCACCTCTCAAGCGGCCACAAGACAATGGCTGGCTTTCAACAGCGCAGCCACCACAACAACAGGCGAGGACAGGGTGAGAAGGGCCCTGAGTCCAGCTGTGGGTATTAATAGGAGAGGCAGTAATGCAAGCGCCCTCATTCATGGGAGCACCCTGACCAATCTGCAGTCATTTATAACCCTGAGCAGTACAGGTCTGTCTTGCACCTACTCCATGATTGACAGGGCAGCACCTCTGCTAAGGACCTTGCTGGAGGAAAGAAAGAGCACCAGCACCAAAGCACTCCACTCTCTTCTTGCAGAAGAGCGTGTTTTCTTTGGAGCTCATACTCTGCTCTAGGGATGACCAGGCCTGATCTGGCTTAGTCCACGACACCATTTGGGATCACAGCATGTGGTGGTCTGGCTCTGATGAGTAGCACAAGGCAAAGCTCTGTAGGTGTATTCCCAGAAAGAAGACGGATAGGGCCAGCTGCCAGAGAGGGGAACACGTTCCTCCCACCCCGTCGCTTGGGCCAGCTGCCTCCCTGTAATCTGGGCAAGTGTCCTAGGCAGCCTGCCCTTCCTCTTGGGCGCCCAGCACCAGCCTAGGATGCCCAGGACATCGTTTTGACTAAGGAAGGCTGTTAGAGTTGCTGCTACTGCAGCAGGCCCCCGGAGAGCTGGCCACAAACCCACCTGACAGCCCCTGCTGAGCAACCCCAGGCCAGCTCCTGCAGAGGCTCCTCAGAGCGCAAACACTCCACACTTGACATTAAAGGCCAGTGCCTTCACTCTAATGGCATTTGGGCAGCTGGGTAACTTGCACAAAATGGAGCCTAACATGGGCCCTGCACTAACAGTAATCATTAACCAGAGCCCTCAATTTGTTAAGCAATATATTTATACAACTGAGACACAAGCACTCGGCTGCTGGCAGGAGGGCGCACACGCTCGGATGCATGCTCTGTCACATACACCCATGCTCACTTTCACACGCTGACCTGCTCTCACGTGCCTCAGGTAATCCCCAGTACACGTGCCCTTCCCTGGTCACTTGTCCACATCCCTCCATGCACACCCAGACCTCCTCCTGACTTGGAAATCACAAGGAGAGCTGTTCCTGCTCATATAAATCTTGTCCGCTCACATCGTATCTCAAGCCAAGCAGGGCCCAAATTCCATCAGCATCCAAGGGACAGTCCAAGGGAGCACAGCTCATCACTTGCTCGTACAACTGCCCAGAGCAGAAGGTAGTTTCAGTACCTGCAGGCACCCATGCTGCCTCATTGCACGCCTCATTTGATTTAGATGAGCTCCTAAGGGAGTTAGCTTGTGTTAACACATGTTTCAAGCAACTATGCACAGACCGCCTCGATCACACACGCCTCTTCCCTCATATACGCACACCTACATATACACTTTTGCAAGCCTGTACTGTGGTCACCAATTGCATTATCACCATTAAATAAGGTAGTAAATAAGCAACCAGGCTTGAAACATATCTGAAACACACTAACAAAGAAGCACACCTAAAGATGGCACAGGTAGCGACTGGATGCAGGAGCTTCAAAGACGACCAGTGAGATTAAACACCACAGAAGAAATTCAGAATTTCAATCATATTAGCAGCCCTCAGAAAACAGAGAAATGGGCAACTGCACCACAAATCCATCTGTAACATAATTGTACATTTCAGCAAGGAAAAAGTACATAGGAAGAAGATAAACAGGTAAAGGATAAATCTACTAATACAAACCCACATTCCTCCTAGAAACTCGTCCCCTACCCCTATGAAGTCTGAGGAAACATCCCAAATGCAGATTGTGAAATAATTTATGTTTCCACAGAAGCACGGTTGTCTTCTTCAGACAAAGCAAAGGCAAGCACAGCTCCAAGCGTGCTTTCAGCTGTAGGAATGACAATCCCCACAGGAGGGGGGAAATGAAGTTACCTAACACAATGTCTTAGAAGGGAGTGGTGTGCTAGGGGTGATACGAAACTAAGCCCTGCTTAATACTCTTTGGTCCTCTTTCATAAGAGCTCTAGTATCCTGGCAGGATTCAAAATCGGATCAGCTTGTGCACTCTGCCAACCCGTCCCCTACTCAGGGCCAATCCAGCACAGGAGTCCCTTCTTTCCTACCCCAGCGGTTGGGAAACGCTGCCGAGCTCCGTTGAAAGGATGCTGCCTTCCAGTGGTGGATGCCTCTCAGTGGTGGGTGAATGATCCCTTTGCAGTCTGTAGACTCACTTGTTAAAAGTCCTTTGGGATGAAAGGCACCATGTAATTGCAAGTTGTAAAGGCGCATCCGATTCCCACCACCACCCTGTGTGGAAAGGAATAAATCCCCAGAAGAGCCTTGGCAAAGACGGACGCCTGCCTGCGATGCTGCCTGTTCATGAGACAGCCGCCTTGCCCAGGAGTGGACAGAGACAGAGGTAGTACCGATATTCAGGCAGGGCACAGAGACAGTAAAGGCTGCCTGACTCCACAGCGGAGCATTTACAGGTACACTGCTTTGAATTCCACTTTGCCCTTATTCCTCTCACCCTTGCCAGGTGCTTAGAAAAGGAACTGGTGACACTTCAACTTCGACATGTGAAACCATCAGCTGTGAGCAAGGGAAGGGGACTCCCAGGCCTGCTCCTAGCTACATCTGTAATTCTGGACACGGTCCTGACCAAGCCACTTCCCATCATCTGTGCCTCAGTTTCTCCTGTGTATGATACGTACACCACAGTCAGGCAGCCAGGATGAACTAATTAACATCTAGGTGTTGCGACCTTCTGATGAGAGGTGATTTCCTTTCAATTACGGTCTCGCTTCAGGCAGTTTTCAAGAAATAGTCCCTGACAAGCAGGACCAGCTCCTCCAGCAGAGCAGCAATTCACATTTAACTGTTTCTTCATTAACTCCAGTAGGGCCTCTGACAATTTATTCCAGTCACAGACCCGGAGCAGCTCAAAGAATAACTTTTCAAAGGCAAACCCCTTTCCTCCATCCCCAGGTTCATATGCAGTTTAATTTCAGGGCACAACTAAAGATACACCATGGCAAAACTTCATTTTAACACTAGTCTTCTCCCTTCTTTTCCAAGAAAAAAAGATCAACTCCAAATACTGTTCTGACAAGGAAGAACAAAACTTTGCAGATAGCACTGTTTTTCTGTGTTCTTCATTACCCTTACCTAAATGGCTGAAAGGCCTGTCTTCCTCCACCAACATCAGGCTGCCTAACACCTACTTCCTTCTATGCAACCACATTGCAAAGACCAGTTCAATAGTTTACAAACACATTATTGTTCCTCTTAGAAAGAAAAAAAAAAAAATTAAAAAGATCTATCAAACATTTGCAAATGTGTGTGCAGAGTTGTCAGATGGCAACTACCAGACTTACAGAGGTGCCACTAGACAGACAACACTGAACTTTTTTGGAAGGTACTTCAAAGGGCCTAGCAGATGCTTGCTGGTCATTTGCCCAAAAGCAGAAATTGGCCAGTTTCAGATATGGGTCCTTGCTGGCACCAGTGTAATAAGCCTTTCTTCGCCTCTCTCTCACATGTCTTTGAGATGTGTCTTTGAGAAAGCCGAATGCAAGCTTTGATTTTGCCTGCCTGACAATCTGAAGGAAGGAGGCTCCACAATGAAAAGGGACAGATGGGTCATTCAGAGAGGCAGGTTGTCAGTGCTCCCTGGCCAACTTGGGGGACTCACCGCTCCAGGGTCCCAGCGAAGATCATGCTCTGAAGGCCACACAAACCTCTTAGGAACAAGTGAACGAACCCACATCCCCCCAATAGTGAGCTGTGTCTTGTCCCCACTTTCTCTCCTTATGATAGAAAATAGCCTGTACTTCCCTGCACACACCACAGGGTCTGCGTGTGCCTGAGCGGGAGGAGGAGCGGGCACAAGAGGAGCTCCAAGCAAGCACGGACACAGGCAAGGCACAATGTGGCCCTAAATCTCTCAACTACATCAGAGTAGAGTCCTCAACAGTCTTAGTCTGTACACAAGTGACGCTACCTTGTCGTCTCCTTCCTCCCCACCTTCCCCTTTCCAGCCCTCCCTGGGTGGCAGGAACATCCTCCCTCCCTCCAGAGGGATCGCAGCTGCCTGCCCTCACAGTCCTCCTCCCTTCAAGCCGGGAACCCCAAGTACCATGCTTCTCACAGAGCCGGCGCGTGTTGCATACTTGGGCATGTGCAGCTTCCAGTTTGCATGAGGCCAGGGCAACCCGATTCCCTCCGGCCAGGCAAGCTGGCACAGGGCAGCACGCTGCTTTCAACTTAAAGGGAACCCAAATTAAAACTGCAAAGTGAGTATTAATTACCCTGGCATGAGCAGGCTGCGAACGCATGCTGACACAGTGCGCTTGCCTCTGGACAAACCGCCCCAGCCGTGGAAGCCAAGCGCAGGAAGTGGGTGTATTATGGGAGAGGTGTGTGGGAAAAGAGGATTACAGCTCTGGGGACTGGAAGAGGGAACGGGTGCCAGGTTCCCACAGCCACGCGAACAAAGGGGAGCAGGGAGCAACTGCAGTGGGCCTGGATGCAGTGGTAAAAGATGTGCTTGACCTGCCATCTTGGACTTGAAGCTCTGCCAGAAGACAGCGGCAGAGCCGCTGTGACCCTCTGCCATCCCCTGCACCCCTCTCTCTCCGCTCCATCACCCAGGTGTGACCCAAAAGTCACCAAATCTGTCCCCCTCTCTGTGAAACATGCCTTGCCACTTCCCAGCCCCTTGAACCATGGTGCCACCAGCCACAGCCACCACTGACACACAAGGCTGTCCCAAGAGCAGCCAGTCACTGGGCTGCACCTCAGTCCTAACCTCCTTTCTACCCCTCCCCACCCCCCCATTCTTGAACCAGACCCACAACCCATTTCAGACCACAAAGCAAGGACAGCGCTGAAAATAGGATGTCAGCCTCCTGACTCACCAGCCACTCACTACTTCCATGGTGCTGTCTGGATTACAGAGCTCTTGGTTATTCCACAATGTCTATTCTGCAAGCACTTATATGACTTAACGGGTGCAAGGGCAGATATGGCAGGAATTTATGAAAAGCAGGCAGCAATAAAAATTCTTTTCTTTAAGGAAGCAGAAAAGACAACCATGACAGTCCCTCTTCTGCCTGCTGTGGACAGTCTGAAGGCTGGTTAGCCTTTGCCATGAAATCCATAAAAGCAATGCTAAATAAAACAATGTCTGGAGCCAGATGTTTGGGATAGTTTTTAACAGACAGAGGCATTTGCACCTTGGCTACACTGAATCCTTCCCCACACCAAGGAAACTCTGGACAAAGTCTTTTGTCAAGAACTATTCAGACCAAGGGCTGGGGTTCTCCAGGGCCAGCTATCACTGCAGAGAGACCTTCAGCAGGCAACTTGGTGGCTGGGTTGGGAGGAGCATGGCGGGGAGCTGGTTTCCCCAGTAAGGAAATGGATATTCGTGCTCTGACTTAGCAGAGGACCTTCTCCATTTTGCTCAACAGAGATGTGCCCATCAACAGGAGACAAGAGCCCACCTAGGGAACTGGAGTGCTAAAATCTCCATGAGGGGCCTCTGCCCAGCAAGTAACCCAAGGATGCGACTGGCCAGGGAGATGAGTCTCTTGTTGCTTCTAAAGGGCAGGTTTGGGTTTAGGCACTCAGTCACATACTAAAGACAACCAGAAGGGTTTGACAAACTGTTAGCAAGCTGCAGTTTGGGATCTCTGCTGCCTGAGATGTCAGAGCTGTTTAGACTGCATGATATGGTATGAATAAGGACACAGCTCAAGGAATGTGGTTTGAAGATCAAAGCCCAGACTTCAGTTCTCCTCATACTGTCTCTCTTCGGGCAAGTCACATTCTCTGCTGGTTTCTCAGTTTAACTCACTCTGAAATTGCAATCATGATTTATCTGCCTCTGGGATGCTATATTTGGCAATGCTTGCAAAGCACCCTGGGAGCCTGTGATGGAAGGGGCAACATATATATGTGTGTGTGTGTGTGTATATATGTATATATATACACACACACACGCACAGTCTGATTTTTTAGAAATCTTTACTTCTTGCTGTGCAGCCAGAACCAGAGGTTTGCACCAATACTGCTGTCACCTAGTATGCCTTGCATTTGTGAATAGCTCAGGTGTCTGCCAAGAAGTCTCAGGCCAGCATATCTCCTGCTCAGCGCCAAGCTGAAAAGGCCCCTTGTTTTAGGAGAAGAAAACCCAGCATGTTTCTGCGGTGGCCTTTTAGGATGCAGACACAAGAGATAAGAGACAGGGAAGTCATTCCAGGGATCTGGCTCCTGTCCAAGCAGAGGGCGTTCTGAACATTGATATGATCAAGGCAAGAGCACAAGAGGTTTATGTTCCGATTTAAAATTCTTATTTTATTTTTACATAGCAGAAAACATCTCTCTGATCAGCCAGGTTATCAGATTGGCCTTGAAATCCTTACTCCCTCTCTGCCTGCCCCAACAAGAGCTCTTGAGATACCCAGGGGCTTGCCAATTGTGTCTTCTACCCACCTACTGCTCCTGAGATAAGCCCAGCTCCACTGATCCCATTCAGAGACTGCATGTAGGAGTTTTTGAAGGAAGAACAAGAACAGGACTAGATGATAGACTTGTAACCCTCATCGCAAGATGGCCTGGAGAACTGAAGACTTATGGTATTATAGAAAGACTCTAGAAGATGTGTCTCTGCATTCACAGCTGGCTACAGCTGACCAAGCCTGGTCCCAGGGTGGAGGCAGTTACACCCTGCGAGCACGTGCTTGTACAGTCATCCTCCTTCCAGTGCTAAGGAAGTGTCTCCACACAACACCCGACTGCACCACGCAAACATGCTCTGGATGCTAAAATACCCATGCACGTGCATGGACCCCTCTCACCCACACCTAGCACCTTGCTTCCACTTACAGACATCACACTGGCTGACACTTTAGGGCACCAGCGACCAGGTCTGCACACACACATTGCCCACCTCACTGTGCAACACCCACGTAGGCCCACACCTACCCCTCACCTTGCACTGACACGTGCTATGCTACATGTATCTACTATGCACAAATCCATACTTCATACACACGCTGTCACCTCCAATTTATCTCTGCTCGCCTGCCCGCAGGGGTTGATTCTCCTGTTCCATTATCCTCTACTGGGGGGGAACAGAAGGGAGATTTTTTTAATACTATTTTCTCTTCACTGTAGGCCCTGACCTCTCACAGCTGCTATTCCTGAAAACATTTCAAACACAACTGAGCTGCTGCACATTTGGGAAGTTTATTAATCTCTCTGCCTTAATCTGTCTACGTTCTTAGACTTGTCACATCACTGTCCCATCATCCTGCTTAAGAAGAACTGCTGAGCGAGTGGAAAGGCTGTAGCCTAATACCACTTGAGCTGACCCATGGGAAGCTGAAGTACAGGGAACAACAACAAGGTGGCACCTTAGTGTTAAAACAGCACATGGAAAAGCAAAACTCAGCCTAGGTCACCTGCTTGAGAAAGACTCCCAAAGACAATGGACACTTCCAAGGGCTGAAACTGTGTTTCAGTGCCAGAGGGCAAAGAGACTGCCCCTCCATCTCACCTTCCCATGGGAGACACTTCCAGCAGAAGACGCTTCCAGCAGAAGAGGGAAGACCACCATAGCTGGGATGATGCATGAGGGAGCATCACCTTGCATCCTGACATGCCAGCAAAGCCCCAAGATGTCAAGGCAACCAAAATTCAGTCAGGAGAAGGGTATTTTTAAAAGCATGCATTATCTCACAACCACGTGAGACACTGTCCTCAGCAAGAACAGGATGAAAATGTTTCATTGATGTTACTAGCAGGTCACTGTCATCATTGTCCTCAAACAGGAGGGAATAAGCATAATCCTTTCTCCTTCAAGCTATTCAGCAGCAGGAGAACTGGGGGGAAAAAGCAGGGATCCTTGCTTCAAACGCCTGGCATAAACCATTAGGAAGCCTGCCTCTTCCTCAGATCAGTTCACTCACTGCATTTCCATCCAGTTGTACGCTTTCTAGATGTCACTGCCCACCTCAGTTCAGAAAGGGACTGCATGCTGTTTACCTATGCTGAAACAGGAGCACTTCTGCATCAGGGCTTCAGGGCTACAGCAACACAAGCAAATTGGCTCACATGGTGATGTTTCCTGTTCAGACATGCGGACAGTTGCCTGGTTCCTTCTGTAACAGCTCATCAACCCACTTGCTATGAGAGATCTGTCTTCATTTCTTCCACCCTCACCACAATGACAAAGTCCCAACACTGAATCTGTGTCACCAGACCCTCAGCAACAGAGAACCAAGCCTCTCACCTTGCCTTGTGCTATCATCCTTTGCAAAAGGTCACATTCAATAGGGCCTCAGAATAGCCCTCCCAAGGGAACTAAGGTCCCTGGTGTGCTCTGACTCCATTACTGAGTGCTGCAAGAGCCAGAAATCATCACAGAATGGTTGAGGTTGGCAGACACCTCTAGAGACAGTCTAGTTCAACCCCCCTCCTCAAAGCAGGGTCAGCAAGTGCACGTTGCCCAAGACCATGTCCTGGCATGCTTTGAATATCTCCATGGACAGAGACTCCACAGTTTCTTTGGGCAACCTGAATTTCCTGCGTTTTAACTTGTGCCTGTTACCTCTTGTCCTGCTGCTGGGCAACACTGAGAAGGAACTCTGTGCCAAGCATGTCTTACTGGCTGGACTGAGGTTTCCTTTTATACGATGAGATCACAGCATCATTCTTCAGAGGTATCAACCTCTCTCATCTGCTTCCAGAGCTGAGGCACCTCGGCAAGGTCTGCAGGGACCTGCTACCTCCTTTCTAAGCTGGGTACACAGAAGTGGGCACTCGCAATCATTTGAAAAATGGAAGCAAAAATACTCCTTTACCTAACAGCTCTGCCACCCCGACAGACCAACAAGAGACTGTGAAGTATCATATGCTATTGTCATGGAAACCACATGAGCACCTCCGGTAGAGATACACGGTCCCAGCTTGGCAAGGTTGGCCAGAGAAGCGTGGATTCTGTGCCATCTGTCAGAAGGGTGCGCTCTCAGTTTCTGCTGTTTATTTTAGTGCAAACTGACATGAGCTCAGTAGGGAGTGAAAGGATAATTCTGCCTCTCAGATTCTCCAGGGGCACAAGAGTAAGCCGCAATAATGAGCTCAAGGTGTCAGGGGAAATCACCCCACCGAGGTGTTGCTGAAACCCCCGAGACTGGGGGACTGCCACCAAGCAGCACTGGAAATAGCTGTAGTCTAGGGACACCCAGAAAAAACAGTGAAAGCACGTGGGGCAGGGATAAAGAAAGGCGATAAACAAATTGCACTAAAACACTGCAGCAAGATTAGACTGTTGGTAGGTCTGAAGGACAGGCACAGTCTGGGGAGAGCTCACAGGGCACAGGAGGAAACAGCTCCACTGAAAACAATCCAGGCGGGAGCACAAGAGAATACATAACAGATCAGGATTAATTGTGCAATCAGAAGTATCAGGTCATTGTGGGGCTGCTGGAAGACAGGACTGAAGTGCCCTGGCAGAAGGCATATGAGAAGATGGAGAAATACCATCCAGCTCTGCACAAGGCTCTAGCCAGCCCTACCTGCTCTTCCTCCTCTAAAATAAAGCAGTGATCGGCAGGGGCACCCAACGGCATGCCCATAAACAGTAGCACTTCTGGGTACACAGAAGCTTCGGT